>NC_051847.1:245968480-245975390 GCF_002237135.1 Teleopsis dalmanni
GGAGAGATAGCCATTTTTTTGTATGAATTTTGTATAGATTTTTATCAAAAATAACTGCTACATAATTGAGGAGTTAAATACAATAGTCTAAAGATTGCATTTATGGCATATAAGTAAATTACTTTATGAATAAATTTTAAATATATTAGTAGTACTGCAAGTTTATATGATTTGTTCTTGAAACTCCTTCAGAATCAAATATTATTTAAATAATTTAATTACTAAAATAAATATTTTTAAAAATAGATTCGAAAGTATATTGTATGCTGGCTCTGTACTTTGAAGAGAATTATTAGTTCGTTCAAACTATTTCAGTATATAATAATATTTAAATAATTTAACTACCAAAATAATTTTTAAAGTCAATTTGCGAAAAAATACATATATTAGATTAGATAAAATTTTCAAACGGGTTGGGAACTTGTCACCACGACACTGCATCCTTTGAGGATTATTGTGACATAACCACTTTAGTTTCATAGACGAATAGCAAAGGCCATTATGTCCATTGGAGAGATGTTGCCGAATTTCCTTATAAGTGGATAGGCAGTGGATAAGTACCGAAGTCTAAGTCTGGCGAGACTATCAGAGTAACGCAAAACGTGTTCTGCTGTTTCCTCTACTTCGCAACAAAGTCTGCAGCTATCGTCTCTAGTAATACCTAGGTTCGATAGATGCCTTTTAACTTCGCGATACCCAGTGAGAAACTGTGTGACAAGTTGAATGCCATTTCTGTTTAGCATAAGCAGCTCCCTAGTTCTGGCTTTTGATACGGATGAATTCTTTAGTTTGTTTGCAGGTAATTGTATTATCCCAACCAGTCTGTGCTGCTCTTTTCAGACACTCATTAATTTTAAGTTGAAAGAGCTCCATGATGGACCACAGAATGGTTTTGACCAATATAATATGACGCCGCCCGTTTATATTGGGTCACCTTTTCAGCTTAAAATTAATGAGTGGCTGGAAAGAGCTAACCATTAGTATTAGAAGGGGTTTTTTAATAGTAATGAATTATAACAACAAAATTTTAATTTTACTCACATACTCGTCATTAGTGGTATTTTAAAAATATTTGTTAATTTTATAAGTCCAATTATAATTGTTGAACTACAAGTGTAACGCTTACACAAGTACTTTGATTGTTATCTTCTGAAAAATCAGAAAGAGAAAAAACTGAAATTTGAAAAAAGGTTGTCACCTGGAAATTTGAATAACAAAAATTTCGTGCAGCTCTGGCTCGTTTAGTTACAAAACTTGAAATCACTACTTCTAATATGTTCTAAGCTTGACACTTGTAGTCTAATAGCAACATATACAGAGTTAAAAACCATATACGAGTACAGATCACTGATGTTGAGTATTTGGCGTTAATCGAAATAGCAGTGTGACCAACCAAAAAAATAAATTTTTTTTTTATTAAAAAAGAAAATGTTGTTGTAATTCACTACTATTTAAAGTCTTTTCTAAGTACATAATTATTATTAGTATATATAAATTTTAATAAATCTTTGTAAATTAATATCAAAGTTGTATAATTTTGTGAGACATGTCTCTACCATTTTCCTTAAAATCATAAGCTGACTTCATTTCTGGCAAAATAAGTTTATTTGAACTATCGAAGCAGGAGGTTATGTGGAAGCAAAAATAATTTGAAAGGCGGTTAACAGATTAATCAAGCGAAATGTCAATTTTTGTATGATTTAAAGTGTAAGATATGAAATGTGAACTCGTATGCAAGAGCAGAGAAAATATATAGAATTTAAAGCGATTTATGACCTAAAGATAACACTTTAAACTGATGATGGCGATGACTGAATAAATAGGAATGCGAAGAATGTCTTAGCAGTTCGACTATAAAAATAAAAAAAGTGTAATGCACAAACTCAGCCAAGTACGAAAAGGTAAGCAACAAATAAAGTTCAGGCAACTTAAAATTCATTCAGAAAAAATACTTCTTTTTTCTCAGACTACCAAGAGAAGCTCTTTGGCTTTGTTGCTTAAGACAAAAACAAAAACAAAACACAAAATGACAACAACAACAACATTTATACTACAATAAAACCGAAGTCCAACAACAACAACAGCGTTCGTTCACTGACATAGCCAAGAAATAAGTCAGCAGACAGCAGCAGAAATTGTAACAATGAAACGAGAAGTAAACGTATCTGCTTTAACAATTCGTTTATCAATGCTTTTCTTCTTCTTAATGTTACCTTTTCTTTTCTTTTCTTTCGCCCCCCACTTACCCCCATTCAATCTTGTTAATACATATTATTGTCCGTTGGCAAGTTGGTATTGTCTTTTATGGCCACACTTAAGCATTGCGAATTGCATTGCATTTCTTATTTGCAAAAACAAAATCAAAAACAAAACAAAAGCATGCGCATACCAACTTATTTTCACTATTAGCACATTGTTAAAATAGTGTTGTTGTTGTTATAGTACAAGATATAATTGTTTTTGTTGCTATTTATGCTGTGTTGTTTTAGTTTTTGATGGTGTTGTGCGTATTATTGTGTAGTAGCAAAATGCCGGGAATTTTGTTAGCAGTTGTTATTTGCCAAGCAACACACCATGTTTGCATATTATTTGCTGTGGACTAAACATGCGAGTGGGTATTCATGCATGTTTCATTGTTTTCTGTAAAAACCGACATATTTCTTAAGTCTGTAAAGTAGATTTTTTTAGGTTAATAATGTTGTCCATCCTTTAATAAATATGGAACTACGAAAATAGTGATTAAGTAGAAGAACTAAATAAAACAAGGGAGTAGGGAACTACGAAGACACTTTTAATTACGATTATTATCATATAATAAAAATAATTTTGTTATAATTAAGTAAAAAGTTTTATAAATAGTTTAATTATAATATAAAAAAGTTATGAGATGAAAGACGAACCATTACAAACTCACAGACATTACTTCATGCTGTCTTACTTATTTTTTGAACTGAGCAGCGAGAAGATTGTACATTAAAGTATTATATCGGTGGGGCACAATAGACCCGACGAACGCAGTGCCGTATCCCCTAACAATAATAATAAAAGTATCATATCAGCAAAATTTACTTTTTAGGGATCAATATCTGTCGCTTCTTTAAGTACCAAAGTTCAAAGTCAGGTAAAAATATTTATCAACCAAGGCAGTCTCAAAGAGACAGAGAACAGGGGTGTACATAATAGCTTAGGGTGTCACCTATACAAAATTAACCTCCACAATCAATATCAATATACATAGTTGTTAAAATATTTGTACACATATTTTGTGAATACCAAAATTCAGTGATGGTCTAAAATGTTCAATAATTCAACCAGTCTCAAATATATTTTTATAAAGCAGAGTGGACATTGCGAACACTATGTTTTGCAGTACCATCTAAATGAAATTTATCTATCAGAGAAGAATATCTGTCGCTTATTTTAAATGCCAAAGTGCAAAGACAAATTTTTCACGCTATAAAATCAGTCAGTCTCAAATAGACAGAGGATAGATGAGATCATGGTGGATTGAGGAAACATTTCAATAAGATATGACACTCCGATATCAATATGTCACAGGATCCCAACAGTTGTTAAAATGTTCGAAGAAATTCTCTGTAAATATCAAAAATCAAAGATAGAAAAAGATATTCAAATTCTTATTGACAGAATCCTGGGAGTTGAAATACTACCTATTCCAACAAATGGGTTTGACGAGTTAGTTACATATGATAATTAGTAGAAGTAATTATAAAAGTAACAGTACTAAATCCAGAACAATAAGTTCTTCATAAAAAAAAACAAGTAATGAATTTAGTTTTAATACAGATTACACACAGATTTTATCACTGATTTATTTTTCAGTAAGAATATTTATATATATTCTTATAACTTTTAACATTACAATAAATTATTTCACAGACTATACATTAAATAAATTAATGTTGATTATAGTTACGGTGTAATACTAATTATGAGCGAGTTGCTATGTAATTATTGTAGAATAGTTTTTTAAAAAGATATAATTGATTTTTAAAATAAAAAAATCAATTGAAATCATGTCAATAAATATGTTTGTAACAAAGTATTATATTGATTATTGAAGATATTATTTCAATTTTATATTTTATTTATATTTATATTATGTATTTATATTTGTTATCGTATTCCTGTTTTTACTTTACATCATTAAAACAATATAAATAAAATGAAATAATTCTCAAAATACAAAAAAATTTAAGGAATATACACAGCTATTTTAATTCTCATGCACTTCTTTTAACTTTATGAGTATAAGTCCCAATACATTAATACTGCATTGACTTTAAAATTACTTTAATATAACGTTTCCTTAATTTGTAATTTGACATCACATTCCATTCCATTCCATTGATTATTAAAATAGAATTGTTTCCAATCTATTAATGTAATAAAATATTTTATTTTTTTATATTTGACTTAAAAATATATAAAAAAATTCCAATGTGTGAGAATTATGAATGTATTGAAAATTATTCTCGAAAATAAGAATTATAATTTCCACCAAAAAAAAATTTAATGAATATATAACGTGGTTTTAATTCTCATGTACTTCTATGCAATATGCGAATATAAGTCTTATTGTATGAAATGTGTATTGGTTCTTAAATTATTTTAATATGACATTTACTTTTTTATACTTGATGGGCTTGACTTATCCGACGAATTAATTCTTTCAAATGGTTAAAAGTCCAATAATATATTATAAGGCAGAAATTTGATTCGCATCATTTACTGTTTGAACTGGATAGGATCCAACCGTAGACCCAGCATTTAAACACGTAACCACCGTACACTTAATATGTTTTCCCAAATTTGGAGTTTTGGTCATTTCTATTGTTTATTCATGAACAAATCAACGGACGCATAAACCACAGCTATATAAATCAACTTTGTAAATTGTATGTTCCTTAAGCTTCAATTTGTTATAATATATAATGAAATACATATAAAAAATATAATATTAATTTGTCATAATATTATGACAAGATTTTATTTTTATGATTTTGGATAGCTTAAAGAAACTATTATGCTTTTTAACTATATTTTTCATTAATTTATTTTTATTCAATAAATTATAAATATATATTAATTGCAATAATTTTTAATATTGTATTTTGATTTAAAAAATTAATATTTTAGTAAATAATAGAAAATGAAATTATTTCAAAAATTAAAGAAACTAATTTCTATTTTTTCTATTTTATTTTGTAATTAATTACAGTAATTTCAAGAGTTTTAATTTAATTATATAAAAAGTAATTATTATATTTAAAACATTATATGTATATAATTAAACTTCAATTTTATTTCTATTGTTTTTTCTGTTTGATTTTTTTTTTTTATTTTTTTATTTTTATTTTTTTATTTTTACTTTTATTTGTTTTTCTTTATTTTTTATATTTTACTTTTTGTTCGATTGATTGAAATCATTTTGCAAAAATGTGTGCGGATTTGAACTACTTTTTGTCATTTCCAGTTGAAAAAAAATTGTTTGTTTCGCAGATACTTTCACATAAATTGTCATTTTATACGCCCTTTAAACATTTGATTTTGTATCTCGTACATATTGTGGTCTAAATTTTTTTGTTCAAAAAACAAAAAGTTAAAAATTTATTTGGAAATTCCAAACATTTGCGAATTCTTGTCACATACGAATTTTTTCCCATATGGTTTCGTTGTCTTTCCTGCCTGACTTTAATTTTTTTTCGCTTTAAATTTCAAATTTGCACTCAATTTCGTTTAATTTATCGCAAATATTCTTCACTTGTTTGCTTTTTATTTGCTTCAATTTGAATTTTGTTGTTGAAAATTGCTTGAATTGCATTTTAAATTGTCATTTTCGTAGATTTTTAATCATTTTTATTACTTACATATATAAAAAACTCTACATATTTTTAAGTTTTCAAAAGGAATTTTTAATTTTGTCGCAAAGTAGGTAAATGCTAATTTAGCAAAGTTTAATATTTAACATTTTTTTTTTCGTTTTCTTAAAGTAATAAGAAGAAAGCTTATAAAAAATGCGAAAGAAAAATTAATAATACTAAAAATAAAATAGAATAGAACATTGGATTGCAAATTTTTTTAATTTAAATATAACTTTATAGAGTTTTTAATTTAGGGCTTTTTGTTTTATATAAATTGAAGTTTAAATAAAACAGTAATGAAACATAAAAATGAGTTTAATCGCTTACATTTGAAAAAAAAGCTACTATCTATACTGCTATTTGAATTCCTTGCAATTCAATATATAATTCTTTTATTGATGCTACAGTACATTACTGTATTCTGTATAAGATATATATAGAATCAAACAAAATAACATACATCAGTTTGAAATAAATGGTGATCATTGGATTTAACCGCTAACAAAAATTTGCAGGAAAACAATTTACTTCCTGAGAGGAACAAGGTGAATCTTCAGTGACCTCAGTTGAAAAGCACTAAACTTAATATACATCTTATATATATATATTTATAAATATATATGTCTAGTACGTACATATAGTATACATAATATATAAACATGAAAAATATAAAAATTACTAATTACACAAAAAAAAAAATTAAAGCAATAACAAATTTCTTATATGTGATCAAAAAACCACAAAATAAAAGAAATCTGATTGGAATATATTTATTTTTACACATTTTAATTAAAAATAATTATTAAATACCGATTAAAAATAAATTATTATTTTTAATTTTATAAGACAGTAAAGAAAATATATTTTTTATTTTTAAATATTAACAATAAATAATACATTAATAAAGTATATATATATATATATATATATATATATATATATATATATATATATATCTTTATATCTTTATATATACATATATAATATATCTTATATATATTATATATATAAGATATATTATATAT
>NC_051847.1:245975490-245978933 GCF_002237135.1 Teleopsis dalmanni
ATTTGTGACTTCAAGTAAGTTTCTCACAACTGTTATATTTTGTGTATTTTAACATGTTCGATCGTAAAATCATCGAATTTGTGACTTCAAGTAAGTTTTTCAAAACTGTTATATTTTGTGTATTTAAACATGTTCGTAAAACCATCGAATTTGTGACCTCAAGTAAGTTTCTCAAAACTGTTATATTTTGTGTATTTTAACATGTACGATCGTAAAATCATCGAATTTGTCACTTCAAGTAAGTCTCTCAAAACTGTTATATTTTGTGTATTTTAACATGTTCGATCGTAAAATCATCGAATTTGTGACTTCAAGTAAGTTTCTCAAAACTGTTATATTTTGCATATTTTAACATGTACGATCGTAAAACCATCGAATTTGTCACTTCAAGTAAGTTTTCCAAAACTGTTATATTTTGTGTATTTTAACATGTTCGATCGTAAAATCATCGAATTTGTGACTTCAAGTAAGTTTCTCAAAACTGTTATATTTTGTGTATTTTAAAATGTTCGATCGTAACATCCGAATTTGTGATTTTCAATAAGTTTCTCAAAACTCTTATATTTTGCATATTTTAACATGTGCGATCGTATAACCATCGAATTTGTGATTTTCAGTAAGTTTCTCAAAACTCTTATATTTTGCATATTTTAACATGTACGATCGTAAAACCATCGAATTTGTGATTTTCAATAAGTTTCTCAAAACTCCTATATTTTGCATATTTTAACATGTACGATCGTAAAACCACCGAATTTGTGATTTTCAACAAGTTTCTCAAAACTCTAGTATGTTGCACATTTTAACATGTACGATCGTAAAACCATGGAATATGTGACTTTAAGCAAGTTTCTCATAACTCTTATATTTTGCATATTTTAACATGTACGATCGTAAAACCATCGAATTTGTGATTTTCAGTAGGTTTCTCAAAACTCTTATATTTTGCATATTTTAACATGTGCGATCGTAAAACCATCAAATTTGTGATTTTCAATAAGTTTCTCAAAACTATTATATTTTGCATATTTTAACATGTACGATCGTAAAACCATCGAATTTCCGATTTTCAGTAAGTTTCTCAAAACTCTTATATTTTACACATTTTAACATGTACGATCGTAAAACCACCGAATTTGTGATTTTCAACAAGTTTCTCAAAACTATTATATTTTGCATATTTTAACATGTGCGATCGTAAAACCATCGAATTTGTGATTTTCAGTAAGATTCTCAAAACTCTTATATTTTGCATATTTTAACATGTACGATCGTGAAACCATCGAATTTGTGATTTTCAATAAGTTTCTCAAAACTCTTATATTTTGCATATTTTAACATGTGCGATCGTAAAACCATCGAATTTGTGATTTTCAATAAGTTTCTCAAAACTCTTATATTTTGCATATTTTAACATGTACGATCGTAAAACCACCGAATTTGTGATTTTCAACAAGTTTCTCAAAACTGTTATATTTTGTGTATTTTAACATGTTCGATCGTAAAATCATCGAATTTGTGACTTCAAGTAAGTTTTTCAAAACTGTTATATTTTGTGTATTTTAACATGTTCGATCGTAAAATCATCGAATTTGTGACTTCAAGTAAGTTTCTCAAAACTGTTATATTTTGTGTATTTTAACATGTTCGATCGTAAAATCATCGAATTTGTGACTTCAAGTAAGTTTCTCAAAACTGTTATATTTTGTGTATTTTAACATGTTCGATCGTAAAATCATCGAATTTGTGACTTCAAGTAAGTTTCTCAAAACTGTTATATTTTGTGTATTTTAACATGTACGATCGTAAAACCATCGAATTTGTCACTTCAAGTAAGTTTTTCAAAACTGTTATATTTTGTGTATTTTAACATGTACGATCGTAAACCATCGAATTTGTCACTTCAAGTAAGTTTCTCAAAACTGTTATATTTTGTGTATTTTAACATGTACGATCGTAAAATCATCGAATTTGTGACTTCAAGTAAGTTTCTCAAAGCTGTTATATTTTGTGTACTTTAACATGTTCGATCGTAAAATCATCGCATTTGTGACTTCAAGTAAGTTTCTCAAAACTGTTATATTTTGTGTATTTTAACATGTTCGTTCGTAAAATCATCGAATTTGTGACTTCAAGTAAGTTTTTCAAAACTGTTATATTTTGTGTATTTTATCATGTTCGATCGTAAAACCATCGAATTTGTGACTTCAAGTAAGTTTTTCAGAACTGTTATATTTTGTGTATTTTAACATGTTCGTTCGTAAAATCATCGAATTTGTGACTTCAAGTAAGTTTCTCAAAACTGTTATATTTTGTGTATTTTAACATGTTCGATCGTAAGATCATCGAATTTGTGACTTCAAGTAAGTTTTTCAAAACTGTTATATTTTGTGTATTTTAACATGTTCGATCGCAAAATCATCGAATTTGTGACTTCAAGTAAGTTTCTCAAAACTGTTATATTTTGTGTATTTTAACATGTTCAATCGTAAAATCATCGAATTTGTGACTTCAAGTAAGTTTCTCAAAACTGTTATATTTTGTGTATTTTAACATGTTCGATCGTAAGATCATCGAATTTGTGACTTCAAGTAAGTCTCTCAAAGCTGTTATATTTTGTGTATTTTAACATGTTCGATCGTAAAATCATCGCATTTGTGACTTCAAGTAAGTTTCTCAAAACTGTTATATTTTGTGTATTTTAACATGTTCGATCGTAAAATCATCGAATTTGTGACTTCAAGTAAGTTTCTCCAAACTGTTATATTTTGTATTTTTTAACATGTTTGATCGTAAAATCATCGAATTTGTGACTTCAAGTAAGTTTTTCAAAACTGTCATATTTTGTGTATTTTAACATGTTCGATCGTAAATCATCGAATTTGTGACTTCAAGTAAGTTTCTCAAAACTGTTATATTTTGTGTATTTTAACATGTTCGATCGCAAAACCATCGAAATTGTGACTTCAAGTAAGTTTTTCAAAACTGTCATATTTTGTGTATTTTAACATGTTCGATCGTAAAATCATCGAATTTGTGACTTCAAGTAAGTTTTTCAAAACTGTTATATTTTGTGCATTTTAACATGTTCGATCGTAAAATCATCGAATTTGTGATTTCAAGTAAGTTCTCAAAACTGTTATATTTTGTGTATTTTAACATGTTCGATCGTAAAATCATCGAATTTGTGACTTCAAGTAAGTTTCTCAAAACTGTTATATTTTGTGTATTTTAACATGTTCGATCGTAAAATCATCGAATTTGTGACCTCAAGTTAGTTTTTCAAAACTGTTATATTTTGTATATTTTAACATGTTCGATCGTAAAATCATCGAATTTGTGACTTCAAGTAAGTTTCTCAAAACTGTTATATTTTGTGTATTTTAACATGTTCTATCGTAAAATCATTGAATTTGTGACTTCAAGTAAGTTTCTCAAAACTG
>NC_051847.1:245979033-245988326 GCF_002237135.1 Teleopsis dalmanni
ATAATAATTAAACAATAATAATAAAATAATAAATAATAATAAAGTAATAAATAATAATAAAATAATAAATAATAATAAAATAATAATAAATAATAATAAAATAATAATAAATAATAATAAAATAATAATAAAATAAGAATAAAATAATAATAAAATAATAATAAAATAATAATAAAATAATAATACAATAATAATAAAATAATAATACAATAATAATAAAATAATAATAAATAATAATTGTGTTTGTCCTTTATTTCTTTCTTTGCTATTCAAAATCCCTCTAAATTTAATAAAATAATGATAAATAATAATAAAATAATAATAAAATAATAATAAATAATGATAAAATAATAATAAATAATAATAAAATAATAATAAATAATAATTGTGTTTGTTCTTTATTTCTTTCTTTGCTATTCAAAATCCCTCTAAATTTAATAAAATAATAATAAATAATAATAAAATAATAATAAAATAATAATAAAATAATAATAAATAATGATAAAATAATAATAAAGTAATAATAAAATAATAATAAATAATAATAAAATAATAATAAAATAATAATAAATAATGATAAAATAATAATAAATAATAATAAAATAATAATAAATAATAATTGTGTTTGTTCTTTATTTCTTTCTTTGCTATTCAAAATCCCTCTAAATAATAAAATAAATAATAATAATAAAATAATAATAATAAATAATAATAAATAATAATAAAATAATAATAAAATAATAATAAATAATAATAAATAATAAAAAATAATAATAAAATAATAATAAAATAATATAAAATAATAATAAATAATAATAAAATAATAATAAATAATAATAATAATAATAATAATAATAATATAATTAATAATAATAATAATAATAATTTTTTTTTGTATTTCGAGGCTGGGGAACAAAAAATGTCTACACACACCCGCAGAAAACGTCTTTCTGTGGGTAGTGCACGGTTCGCGCTAATCGCTGACATGCTAAAAAACTCCCCTTTCCAGGATGAAGCACATGACCCGGAACCACCACTAGGTATTGTTTCAGGTCATGCACATCCTGATTGTAAGATATAATCTTACGTCGCTGCTGTTGTACCTGCGTCCAGGCGCCTCTTTTTTGCGCGAAGTACTGCCTCCACGTGCCTCGCCACCACGTTCCAGTTGTTTTCACTTGCTAGTAGTAAGGGTACTACATTTTCCGGGGTCCAAATGCCGCCTATCTGTGCTTGCAGGTTGGTTCTCTCGATTAACCATTGATTGCATTCAAAAAACGTGTGTTCTACATCGTCGACATCAGCATCGCCATAGATGCAACTCTGCTCCTCTCGAATATTCATCCGGTACAGATATTTGCCGAAGTACCCGTGCCCGGAGAAGAATTGTGTCAGGTAATAGTTTACCTCGCCGAACTTCCTTGTGGTCCAGGCGACTAAGTCCGGGATTAGTCTTGCAGTCCACCTACCACTAGTTTCGTTAGTCCACCGACTTTGCCACTCTATCATTGTGTGTTCCCGATAATTTGTGGCTACGCTGCTGTTTTCGTTGCTTTGGCGGCTTAACCATGCTTGCCTCCGTTCCATGGCCATGAGGTCGATGGGTATTGAGCTGCTTATAACAAGGACCGCCGCACCTGAAACCGTACGGTATGCAGATGCTACCCTGAGTGCCGCTGTTCTCTGGATTTTTTCGAGCGCATTTCGCTTCTGGTTAATCTGTAATGCATTAGACCATACTTCAGAACCGTAGAGTAGAATCGCGTTCACAACTGTCATTAGCAGTTTTCGCTTGTCTTCTGTTGGGCCGCCAACGTTTGCCATTAGCTTGCTTAAGGACGCTGAGGCCTTTGAAGCCTTTTCACCTGCATGTTTTATCTGGGCCCAAAACGACATCCTGGAGTCCAGCTGGATGCCCAGATATTTCATTTCCTTGGACGTTTTAATGGTAGAGTTCCATACCCGCATTTCAATTTCCAAGGGTATTTGCTGCTTCGTTAATATAATGAGTTCTGTCTTCTCAGTTGCTAGCTTTAGACCGCGGTCATCCATCCATTCCATCGTGCGTAGCATGACCTGATTTAGTCTGAGCTGTGCTTCGGTTACATTTCGTGCTGTGATGACTGCTGCTACATCATCGGCAAAGCCTACTAGGTGTACGTTGTCCGGCATTTCAATGGAGAATATTTCATCGTAGCTCGCATTCCATAGATCAGGGCCAAGAACGGAGCCCTGCGCTGCTCCGGAGGTGATCTTCTTAATTTTTGTACCACTGCTTGTGTGATAGAGAAGCTCTCTATCGCTAAGGTAGCTGCGGATCATTCGCATCAAGTACATCGGTGTATTAAAGCGTCCTTCAAGGGCGTTGATCACATCGGTCCATTGTAGGCTGTTGAACGCATTCCTAATGTCTAGAGCCGCCAGAAGTACTATACGCTTCGAGTAAGCATTTCCACATTGTGCGGCTTCTACGGTTGCCGCCACATCAGCGATAGCTCCAATGGTGGACTTTCCTGGCCGGAAATCGTGCTGTCTGCTGGATAGTCCCCCAGCGCTCTCAATGGATGCTGCTATACGCGGTTTTAGTAGTCGTTCCAGCAGTTTCCCTGATGTGTCGAGCATACAAAGTGGTCGGTATGCATTTGGCATCTCGGGGTTGCCCTTTCCTTTGCTAATTAGGGTTAGTTGCTGCTTTTTCCAGGGCTCTGGAAAAATGCCTTCCTTCAGACAAGAGTTAAACATTTCGAGCAGGGATTGTGGGCGGTCGTCTGCTATCAGCTTAATCGCCTCAGATGGGACACCGTCCGGTCCTGGGGCTTTGTTATTCTTCAGAGAACGTGCTGCGGTTTTAAGTTCCTCTTCCGTAAAAAGCGGTGGATCATCGGTGAGTACCCTTTCACAGTCTCTGCGTATTTCATGATCCGGAAAAAGAGAATTTACGATGTTATCCATCACATTTTCTTCCAATTCAGGAACTGGTGCCAAGGCACCTATTTTTCGCATGACGATCTTGTAGCCAAGTCTCCAAGGGTCGTTGTTTACGTCTTCACGTAACTCTTCCCATTTTCTTTTCTTACTTTTGGAAATAGCGATCTTTAATGCCTTCCTAGCTGCCTTTAATGCTTCGCTTTCTGCCGTGGCATCTCTACGTGTTCTGGCCCTGGTCCTTCTCCTCCGCATTTGGAGACAGACCCTTCGAAGTTCGGCAATTTCTTCAGTCCACCAATAGGCTGCCTTTCTTCTGGGATTTTTTGCCACTCTAGGCATTGCTGCATCGCAGGCCTGTGTTATGCTGTGCATTGTGTGGCGGACCAAGCTTCTGGCATCTCCTCCTCCAGTGTTTCTATTCATCCTATCATCGAACACTTCGAGAAAGATATCCCTATTGAGTTTATTCGTGGACCATTTGCGAGTAGACCTCCTTCCGGGGTTTCCATTTGGCCTATTGCCTGGCTCGACGGTGAACCAGATGTATTGGTGATCGCTCCCCGTGTAGTCCTCGAGAACTGACCATTCCTTTAGCGTACCAGCTATCTTCTCCGACACTAACGTGATGTCTGGAATAGTGCCTTCGCATCCTGGTCTGCGAAAGGTGGGCGACATCCCCCTGTTAGCGACTACAAGTCCCAATCTGGCCGCCATGTCAAGCACTCGCCTACCTCTGGGATTTGTGGTCATCATGCCCCATTCAATGGCCTTCGAATTGAAGTCGCCTGCTATAATAAAGTTTCACCCATTTGGAGGACGCAATCTTCGATTGCGTCCAGTTTCATCTGGAATTGGCCAATACTGTCGCTCGGTGTAAGATAGCAGCTCATTAAGGTAAAGTTGCGATTTCGAACCCAAACGTGTCCGTCTCCGGCACCACTGGCTGAGAAAGAGAATTTCTCGGCGCATGGCAGCCAGATGGCTGCAGTTCCACTGCAGTCAGCCAAGAAGGTACCGCAACTGATTTCTCCATATTGTTCGCTAATTATGACAACATCCGCGTTCCGCTCATGTATGAGTTGTGATATAAGGGCGTCTGCTGTCCTGCTTCGGTGCATATTTGCTTGCAAAAATCTCATCATCTTTGGGCCTTTACCGATGCACATTTGCCAGATGCAGCAATGTGATCGACGGTTTTGAGGCCAGCGTCAGTACAGACGCAGCACTTCGGAGAGTTTGTGCACTCCTTTAGTTTGTGTCCAGGTGCGCCACATTTGATGCAGAGGTTTGTTCTATCTGGACCCTTGCAATTTCTCTGTACATGTCCTACACCAAGGCACCTGAAGCAACGCTTTGTTTCGGTGCGCGTCCGCTTTTTTGCTCTGATCCATCCAATAATGATCGAGCCTGTCTCGAGAAGCTTATCAGCTGCTACGGTGGGTAATTGCACGTAAGCTCTGACCAGTTCTTTGTTATTTGGTTTGGTGACGGTCACCTTCAACTGATCGCTTCCGCTTGGAAGGAGTCGTTTAACCGCTTCTTCGACTTCCGTCGTTGTAGTAAGCGCATCGAGATCTCTTATCTCTATGGTGGTTTTCGGTATCAGACCAGTTACCTCCGCCGTTTCTTGCAAAGCACTCCTTATTTCATCGCAGAACTCTAAGCTTGCCTTGGTCCCCTTGTCAAGCTCTAATAGCAGAGCTCCCGACATTGTCTTGCGGACTGCTCGAATTTTGACTTTCGAGTCATCCGGCTTGACATTCGAACGGAGGTTCTTTAAAATGTCCGCATAAGTTTGACTTCCCGTCGGTTTTATGAGGACTGCTTCCGTCTTTGGGCCTCTGTCCTTATTGGGCCTGGGTCTCTTTGCTTCTGGCTTAGTTTTCTTTTCAGCTTTCTTTGTACCGACATTTATTTTGTCTGGTCTTTTCGTAGTTATGGGCGTCCCATTTATTTCTCTTTTTTTGGGGGTTTTGAGCTTCTTCCGATTTACGGTTTGCCATTCCTCAGGCTTATCTTGTCTGCTCTTTTTGGCGCTCTCATTTCCTGTGTTTTGCGCAGCAGGACTTGTCGCCATGCGCTTTTGTCTATGCACGTTTGGTGTGTCTACCACATTTGCTTCTCTTCGTGCTTTTTTCGCCACTGCCTTGATCCAGCATCGGCTATAGTAGCCCATGTTTTCGAAGTGCGTTTGCAGTTCGTTTACGCCATCTTTAATATCTAGCGAGACATTTTTTTGCCGCATTATGCCATTTTTTATCTTCATTAAGGCGGCTATACACTTTCCTAGTGTCTGCTCCTCTTCCCTTCTCAGGGTTTGGATGTATTCATCGCTCGGTGAGACGGGAACCTCCTTCATTTGTGATGGCACGTTTGGCGTGCCACTGTCCGATGCGGACTTCCCTGGGCCATCTTGCGATGGCGCTTCCGTTAGATTTTGTGTATTTGTTTTTTCATTTGTCATGATTTTTGGGTCCAAACTCCTAGCCGCTATCGATGTTCGGTTGTATAGTCGCTCGTAACGATCCCCATGGTTATCTATGCGAAGCAGGGAGGCCATGCGAGGGTTGACACAATTCCTTATGGGAGATTGTGTTCAGAGCCAGAATCTGGCGCAGGTCAGGAGTACTCTCAACTGAGCCTATACCACCAACTTAACGGTGACGAAACATCGAACGTACTTGGAGACTTGCCAAGTTTTAAAAGGACGGAGGAAGATGCAGCATTAACCTGAAAGCCATTTCTATGAGATGTCACTCTCATATACTCAGGTAACAGAATACCACATCCGCCAGCCCAAAGTCATCGTTATCGTTGTTTATTTCCAGTATGCCATGGGTGTATGAACCCTGAATTCATAGCTGATGTGCATTGCCTGTTTCGGCATGCGTTTTTTGCCATCATCTTAACATAGTGTTTATGTTGGACGTGAAGGAACTCCATCGTTGGTGCAGCTGCCTTCTCTTAAAACAGTGCACTCGTCCGTGTCCCTCGGTGGTGCACAGCTGCAGTCACTCTCTGCACACTTGGGTGTCCCTCGATGGCTGGATTTTAGTCGCCTCGTACGACAGGCATGCCTTACCACGGGAATATTCTAACCCCTATCCCGCAGGGGGAATAATAATAATAATAATAATAATAATAATAATAATAATAATAATAATAATAATAATAATAATAATAATAATAATAATAATAATAATAAAATAAAATAATAATAATTAATAAAATAATAAAATAAAAAAATAATAAGGGAATAATAATAATAATAAAAGAACATTAAGAATAATAATAATAATAATAGAATAATAATAATAATAATAGAATAATAATAATAAAAAGAGAATATTAGTAATAATAGTAGAAGAATAATAAAATAGTAATTATAATAATAATGAAATAATAATAAAAATAAAATAATAATAACAATACAATAATAATAATAACAGAATAATAATAACAATAGAAAAATAATATTAATAATATATTACAATAATTATATTATATAATTATAATAACTAATTAATAATAACTAATAAATAAAAAAATTATAACTATAATATATTTAATAAGATTATAATAACAATAGAATAATAAAAAAATTGTGATAATAATAATGGAATAATAATAATTGAATAATAATAATAATGATAAGATAATAACAATAATAGATTAATAATAATAGTATATTATATTAAAAATAATAGTAATAATAATAATAGAATAATAATAAAAGAATTATCATAATAATTGAATAATAATAATAGTGAAAGAATAATAAAAACAATAAAATAATAATAATAACAATAGAATAATAATAATAATAGAATAATAATAATAACTATAAAATAGTAATAATAGAATAATAAAAATAATAGAATAATAATAGTAATTGAATAATAATAATAATAGAATAATAATAACGATAGAATAATAATAATAGATTATAATAATTATATTATATAATTATAATAACTAATTAATAATAACTAATAAATATAATAATTATAATTATAATACATATAATAAGATTATAATAGCAATAGAATAATAAAAAATAGTAATAATTATAATAATAATAATAATAGACTAATAATAATAATGACAAAATAATAACAGTAATAGATAATTAATAATAATAATAATAATAATAATAGAATAATATTAAAAATGAAAGAATAATATATAATTTTTTTTTTTGTATTTCGAGGCTGGGGAACAAAAAATGTCTACACACACCCGCAGAAAACGTCTTTCTGTGGGTAGTGCACGGTTCGCGCTAATCGCTGACATGCTAAAAAACTCCCCTTTCCAGGATGAAGCACATGACCCGGAACCACCACTAGGTATTGCTTCAGGTCATGCACATCCTGATTGTAAGATATAATCTTACGTCGCTGCTGTTGTACCTGCGTCCAGGCGCCTCTTTTTTGCGCGAAGTACTGCCTCCACGTGCCTCGCCACCACGTTCCAGTTGTTTTCACTTGCTAGTAGTAAGGGTACTACATTTTCCGGGGTCCAAATGCCGCCTATCTGTGCTTGCAGGTTGGTTCTCTCGATTAACCATTGATTGCATTCAAAAAACGTGTGTTCTACATCGTCGACATCAGCATCGCCATAAATGCAACTCTGCTCCTCTCGAATATTCATCCGGTACAGATATTTGCCGAAGTACCCGTGCCCGGAGAAGAATTGTGTCAGGTAATAGTTTACCTCGCCGAACTTCCTTGTGGTCCAGGCGACTAAGTCCGGGATGAGTCTTGCAGTCCACCTACCACTAGTTTCGTTAGTCCACCGACTTTGCCACTCTATCATTGTGTGTTCCCGATAATTTGTGGCTACGCTGCTGTTTCCGTTGCTTTGGCGGCTTAACCATGCTTGCCTCCGTTCCATGGCCATGAGGTCGATGGGTATTGAGCTGCTTATAACAAGGACCGCCGCACCTGAAACCGTACGGTATGCAGATGCTACCCTGAGTGCCGTTGTTCTCTGGATTTTTTCGAGCGCATTTCGCTTCTGGTTAATCTGTAATGCATTAGACCATACTTCAGAACCGTAGAGTAGAATCGCGTTCACAACTGTCATTAGCAGTTTCCGCTTGTCTTCTGTTGGGCCGCCAACGTTTGCCATTAGCTTGCTTAAGGACGCTGAGGCCTTTGAAGCCTTTTCACCTGCATGTTTTATCTGGGCCCAAAACGACATCCTGGAGTCCAGCTGGATGCCCAGATATTTCATTTCCTTGGACGTTTTAATGGTAGAGTTCCATACCCGCATTTCAATTTCCAAGGGTATTTGCTGCTTCGTTAATATAATGAGTTCTGTCTTCTCAGTTGCTAGCTTTAGACCGCGGTCATCCATCCATTCCATCGTGCGTAGCATGACCTGATTTCGTCAGGTTACATTTCGTGCTGTGATGACTGCGGCTACATCATCGGCAAAGCCTACTAGGTGTACGTTGTCCGGCATTTCAATGGAGAATATTTCATCGTAGCTCGCATTCCATAGATCAGGGCCAAGAACGGAGCCCTGCGCTGCTCCGGAGGTAATCTTCTTAGTTTTTGTACCACTGCTTGTGTGATAGAGAAGCTCTCTATCGCTAAGGTAGCTGCGGATCATTCGCATCAAGTACATCGGTGTATTAAAGCGTCCTTCAAGGGCGTTGATCACATCGGTCCATTGTAGGCTGTTGAACGCATTCCTAATGTCTAGAGCCGCCAGAAGTACTATACGCTTCGAGTAAGCATTTCCACATTGTGCGGCTTCTACGGTTGCCGCCACATCAGAGATAGCTCCAATGGTGGACTTTCCTGGCCGGAAACCGTGCTGTCTGCTGGATAGTCCCCCAGCGCTCTCAATGGATGCTGCTATACGCGGTTTTAGTAGTCGTTCCAGCAGTTTCCCTGATGTGTCGAGCATACAAAGTGGTCGGTATGCATTTGGCATCTCGGGGTTGCCCTTTCCTTTGCTAATTAGGGTTAGTTGCTGCTTTTTCCAGGGCTCTGGAAAAATGCCTTCCTTCAGACAAGAGTTAAACATTTCAAGCAGGGATTGTGGGCGGTCGTCTGCTATCAGCTTAATCGCCTCAGATGGGACACCGTCCGGTCCTGGGGCTTTGCTATTCTTCAGAGAACGTGCTGCGGTTTTAAGTTCCTCTTCCGTAAAAAGCGGTGGATCATCGGTGAGTACCCTTTCACAGTCTCTGCGTATTTCATGATCCGGAAAAAGAGAATTTACGATGTTATCCATCACATTTTCTTCCAATTCAGGAACTGGTGCCAAGGCACCTATTTTTCGCATGACGATCTTGTAGCCAAGTCCCCAAGGGTCGTTGTTTACGTCTTCACGTAACTCTTCCCATTTTCTTT
>NC_051847.1:245988426-245995939 GCF_002237135.1 Teleopsis dalmanni
TTAAGTACAAAAAGTACAAATATTATAATTCCCTGCGCCGCATTGCAAAAGTCCGGTACATAAAAAAATATGGACCAAGTGTTGTCAGAGCCTACCAAATACGACATAACTTCCAGCATCCAAGTAATTCCCATCACAATAAATAAACGTAGGAATAAACCAAAACTGAAAAAAATTTATGTTTTAAAAAAACAAGACCATTTTAATAAATATGTAAATGGTACAATAGTAAATATGTAATAACAAAAATTGAGAAAAGATTAAACTCTAATATTTTAATTTGAATAATATTTAAATTTTGAACATGTACAGTTTATGTAGTGAAGAAGACTTGCATTCGAAACCTCATGTTGTAAAATTAATTTACTGTTTTATATTTAAATACATATATTCTTAACGAAACAAGAATATTTACTTAAGTAATTAAATTATATATTACAGATAAAAAGTTGCCTAGCATATATTTTCATATTAAAAAAAAATACAATTTAAACACTTCTCATATTTAAATGTTACTCTCTAACATAATAAATTTAGATGGCTAACATATAAAATCTCAAATTGATACTCGCAGCAAAGGGTTAAAATTTAAGGCTTCAAGGGAGACCTATTACAAAAACAATAAAGTCCAAGTTCTATTAGATTAGTTTAAAAAAAAAATACTTCAAGTGGTTTGTTTTGGATTAAATTTTTTAAATATTATTTAAAAAACACTATCTCAATCATTTAAAAATATTTCTAAAAAATAATGTAACAAAGAATAGATTAAACTATCAGTATTTTGATTTGCGTAATATTTTAAAATTAAGTTTCTCATTTGAATTAGAATAATCGCGGACTGACTTTTGCTTTACATCTTTTAAGAGATGAATAACTTAGAAAAATAGTATGAATTAATCTGTAGGAAGTATAAACGTAAAAACATTTCTAATATTTAAAATACATTTAAAATCAAGTTAGTTATTATTGACTAGAATATACATTTCACAAATATTGTAGTATATATATCGAGTATATATTGAACAGTAATGGTGACAGAATGCACCCTTGGCGAACCCCGCGCTTTATTTTTACTTCTTGCGTGAAGAAATTATCAATTGAAACATTTGCGTACTGTTTCCAATATAAGTTTGCGATTATTCGGATATCCTTTTCATCTAATCAGCAATGCTTCAGAATTTCTATGAGTTTGCCGTATTCGACTTTGTCGAAAGCTTTTTCAAAATCAATAACATAAAAAGACATCTCTGTTAAAGTCACGACAACGTTCTTGAATCCAATAGTTTGGTATCTGGCCAGTATTATAAATTTTATTAAAAAATCTTGTTAAATATGTACGCCATTATCTTTAAATAACTTCACCAATTCTCTTGGTATTTGGTCAAAACCTACCGTTTTTCTTATTTTTGCACCATCAATTGCTTTTTGAACTTTATCTAAGGTTATATGTGGACCTGAAACAGCTCTTCGATCGGTAGTACACGGTTGATCGGTTGTTCGTAAATAGATTTTGAATATAGTTTTTTCACATGCGAGGTGTTTCGCCTTTTTCTGTTATGTATTTACTTTGTTATTCATAAGTGGCCTTCTCTTTCTTCTATTACATTCGCATATTTCTAATTTTCTTGATAGTTAAATACATCGTCTCTTTGTACCCCTCTATCTCCTCAATTCCTTTTTGAAACTCTCCTTTTGCTTTTCTAATAAGAACACGTATACTTATATTTGCGAGTATCTTTATTTTTATACTGACTTCTTTCGTCCATTAATGCCAGGATTTCATCTCTCATTCAATTTCTTTCCTTCTAGATCTGACCACGCCCACTTCATTATTTGCTACTTCCATTATTGTGTTTTTATTTGTCATAGATATTTCTTCAATCGGGTTGTAAACTTAATAACCTCATTTCAATTTCATATTCAACTCGCATCCTCAAATCTGGGCTTTTTAATTTTTTACATTGAGTTTACTCCTCGGTTGAGCTGAGCTTGTCGCTTTGAATTTAATGTTGATTTTAACAGCTAGCAAGTTGTGATCAGATGGAACATCCGCACCGAGGAAGGTTTTTGCGAATTTTATTGAGTTCTTATATCTTTCACTTATTGTTATAAAGTCGATTTGGTTACGGATGACCCTGTTTGATGTATCGGCTGGTGACTTCCAGGTATAAAGTCTACGTTTTGGCAGTTTAAAGAATGTATTGGAAATAATTAACTTATTACTTCTGCAGAATCCAGTAAACGATCACCTCTTTCATTTCTTTCGCCTAGGTCAAATTTGCCAACAATTGCATCGTCCGTACCTTAGCCTATCTTGGCATTAAAGTCACCAATAACCATCAGAACATCTCTTAACATTAATAACATTACTATGCGTTATTAAAATGTAGGGAAAATGTCAGTAAACTTATGCTGTGATTCTAATAGTATAATAAAAATCAGTGAACTCCATTATGACACCAAAAACCATTCGAATTTTGGACAAATCATAATATGTTATCAGTTTTTAAATTACTAGCTAATACAAAAAAAAATTTTAAACTTTTAATTTGATTTAATGTCTTAAACGCAACAGTCAGAAAATCGACCAAAATTACATTCAGTTAAATAAAAACTTTATTTAACTGACTATGTGACCATATGTATGTACTAAAATGTATAGCACCACTTTTACCACTCAACAAAAGTGTAAATAATTTTCATTTGATTTCTTACTGCAGTTTCAAATATTTCTACATTTTTTAAAATCACCCTGACTTAATATAATTAATGTCCACTTTAAATTAATTTCCTTAAGGAACATACTTTTCTTTCTCTGACCGCAAACACCTCTGATCATTTTCACGAGCCACAATACGCTCCAAGTCCCTTTTAACTTGATAAATTTTTGTAGCAGTCAGTATAAACATAATCACATTAAATAAAATTAGTAACATTATCGGCCCATAGAAATATATCATAGCTGACCAATCATCGGCTATAAATACAAAAAAAAAAGATATATGTAACATATATAATAATTTACTTAATTTTACTTACTTTTAAGCCAACAATATTCGTCGCCAATTCCGGGTTTAATATGATTATCGATACTTGATAGTTGACCCTGTATGGTTGCGAAAGTGAGAATCCCAGCAATTCCCCATGCATAGAGAGAATAAATAACAAAACGTTTGTTTTGCATATAACGGTTAACATTGCAACTGGTGCCTCGGAAATTATGCCAGAGATCAAAACTTATCACACTTAACCATAAAAATGCCGCGATAAAAAAGAAATAAGCCATGAATCCTGTTAATTAATATTGTAATTATATTAAAAGTTTATTTATATATAGAATATATTTGTATTAGCTTTTATATTAAGCAATGATAATTGATTTTCTCACCTACAAAACTGCAAGTGAAATCATTATATTGTTTGCTGAAATAGTTATTGGTTACCAGGACACTATAACCAACCGTTAAAGAAAATAAGTAGCAAATAAGGCATTTTCCATGCAAATTCCTCAATTTCGGTATGAAGACATACACAAAGATTGTCAACACCAAAAAGGGTATAGATATTAACATTGCTGTAATTAATAAGAATAAGTATTTTTTTTTTTAATATATGAGTACCAATAGTAAAGCCTTAAGAGGTTATTAGTTTCAAATTCATTTATATATACCAAGATTGTTAGCGAAGTGATTATTTGACTGCTCTTCATAGTTTGGACAATTCATTGGAGTAAGCAAATATACACCACTTACTTCATGTGGTGTTAAGCAATAATCACGTTTTGTCATTAAGGCATTGTCAAACAAACGCATCAATGTGCCATTCTTTTTTAAAATTATAAATTGTTTTATACCATTTATTAAATATTATATATTTTTTACCTCGAAGAGTTTCCATTCATCGTCCTCCTCGCTATCTGGTGTCAACTTGTAAGCGTCATAACAGGGTATTCCATGCTGAACATAAAATTCCTCTAATACATGTATGCTCTGCTCCGTACCATTGCTGAAAGTTATATTCACGTAAGGTGACAGTTCAAGTTCTGTTTTAGCATCAATTTCACATTCTCTTAAGTTTTCTTTTTTAATTTGTTTTGGGCGACAACACAATTTAACGCAAGGTTTTAGTTTACAGATACAACCGCGTACATGTTTCCCCACAGTCAATTCAAGACCGTCATAGAGCACCTCATAATCATATTCGCCGATGAGTTTAGGTGGTATTATCACACCATCATGCAAATAGGAACCGTTGTCGTAGCGTAAACTACCAGTTATATTGACAGTATCGTGGAACTCACAATTTGGTATTCGTGCTAAAGTCAATGGCAAAAAAAAGATTAGATATGCGCAACCTAAAAGTAGAAGTCTATTTATGTGGACTGGAGTTCGCTGCATTTTAAACATTTTTGGAGTGCTGTAATGAAATTTGTAATAAATTTCGTTAATTTGCAACAATTGTTAGCTAATAAGCAATATTGTTAATGTATATAGTGTAACATATTATTAATTAGCATATTTAAAAAATTTTTAATTTTTACACGTTAGATATTATATAGTTTATATACACATAATTAGATAAAAAGGACGTGTAACATATACAAATTGATTGACAGTGTTGTCAAGTAAAAATATCTATCTAAAGCATTCAACGTCTTTGATGGATACCGTCAATGTGACAATCTTTTCTGCCTCCTCTTCAGCGTAAAGTTGGAGAAAGCAATCTGAAACTCTGGTAGCTTAATAAGAAGTACTATGGTCATCAAGTTCAGGCAGGTATTGATATATGCAATGTTGTTATCGATTTATCTTATGATAATAACAATAATCTGTTCATTTGTCTATCTGTCTATAAATCTATTTACTTTTCAGAGAATTAAATTGCCAGTTAATACATAAATAGGTTTTAAACTAAGCAAATGAGAATTTACATAGATGATTTTATAAAGTCAGATAGATAAAATCAATTGATAGTTGGTTCTGTTGAATTTAGCACCCATACAAAACGACTGTATTTTTAATGTTTATTTATTTTATAAATATTGGATAAATAACTTAGTTTTTTAGAGATGGTGTAAGTTAGGTACTGCATATTAGTACTGCAAAATAATTCAAATATATGTATACGAATATATGACGATTTTCCTATGCACCATGAATAGATAGAGTTCCTTTGCCTAGACCACAGAATAGTTCTGGGCCTATAATTCTTGAGGCTGCGCCTCTTCTTGCAAGTTTGTCTGCCATTTCATTGCCTTAGATACCGGCATGTCCCGAAAGCCATATTAGGTGCACCTGATTGTTCCAGCTAAGTATGTTCAGCTTGTAATATTATATAATATATTTTTTTTAACACTGTTCTTGCTAACATATATTACTACATATATTAATATTAAATTAGAGGGATTTTGAATAGCAAAGAAAGAAATAAAGAACAAACACAAAAATTTATTATAATTTTATTGAAGTTTGGCTGACCAGACAACGCTGTTTCGAATATTGCCAAGTACTCTTCATCAGTGGTCTTTGGAATAATCGAATTTTTATTTAATTAGTTTATAGTCCGTATATAATTTGTTTGGACTGAAAGTGCCAGGCTTAGAACTCGTGCCTGTGAAATTAGAAGCGTTGACTAATCGTGTTTATCCACAAGAAGCCAAGGCTGCAAAAACTTTCAATGCTCAAGTTCCTGGTTTTATTGTCACTTATTTTTTATTTAATTAGTGACACCAACCAAAGCACTTGCCGTGCTTTAAATTAGAACGAGCTTATAAACTACAGCTTTATTTTGGAAACACAAGTTCAACGAATTGAAAGTTAACTTTTGGGTTCGCCTATTGTTTATTTTTTCAAAGCCACTCTTTTTGTAGAGACATTTTGTAATGCATATTGTTTTACTTACTATATGTAAAGCGACCATTCTGGTGCTTTTTACAAAGAAGCTATGCTATGTTATTCTACATATCCGCTTTCGCGTTTAGGAAAAGCTGAACAATAACTTTCTTGATATGAAGTTTCTTTTAAAGCGATCCAACCATCTTTAGGGCCATGTTATGTAGAGTATCATGAGAAAAATTGTTGTAGTTTTATATGCAAATTATAAAATGGAGACTAAGAAAAAAAAACAATATGTCTGTTCAAATTTGGTCATGAGAGCCGAGGCTACCTGTGCCTTGTCACTTAGGCAAAGCACTGTTGTTTAATAATAAATGTCAACATTTGTATCTTTAAGAAACAAATTACATATTACAATTTCTATGACGCTCTGCAGAACATGAATTTTTGTCATGATGGCCAAAAGAAACCAATTTTGATGAGCCCATGACACTACATGGCGTGTTATGCCGTATACTCTTGCATATAACAGTGGTCAATCCCCGCAAACTTCATTGGTAAACGAAAATTGATTATAATTTGGAAGTGTTTATTATTTTTTTATATTAAAAATTCAAGCATAGAGCAATACTCGTTTTTCTCCATATTTACAAACACTTAAAGTCGGACGATGAAAAAAATTAATAAAAAGTAATTTTAACAGTAAAAGCAATTACTACCTTTAGTACAATTCGGGCGAAAAACAGGGTGTATTCCAATACCTTGTGTATACCTTAAGTATATATTTTTATATATCTGTTTTAATATTTTTGTTTTAAATAATGGACGTCAAATTTATTATACAAAACGTTAAGTAGCCAATTTGCATTCCAAAGTGTTTACTACCGCAAATTCAATTTTGTATATGGAAAATTATCAAATAAAATGTATATGGAAATAATAATAAGAAATGCTGTTTGAAAATAAATTAAAAAAAAATTCTTTTCAAAAAAAATTAAATTATAGTCAGTTAACTTTAAACGCCCATATTAATTCATATCAAATTAATGAAACTAAACATTAGTAATGGTTATATATATGAGTTTTCTTCCAAAGCATGTTTTGTATACACTTAACGCCTTTATAAGATAGCAAGATAAGATATCAGTAGAAAAATACTTCATATTCATGATAAGGACTTATAATTCACTTTTAATTTAAATAACTACAAATGTATGCACATATTTACTTTAATGAATGGGAGATTGAGGAACAATGCATGTCTTATTTATTTTTTATTACATATGTTATCTTATAGATACATAAAAAATTCTGTAATTAACACCGTACATTACTCATAGTATTGAATATGACGTTATTTCCTTTTAAATTTATAAATACAAATCAGCCCGCAATTATTTGCTCGCATATCAAAAAGTTTAAATAAAATAATAAAATTAATTACTCGTACGTTCGTTTAATATTTCTGCACAACTGGCAGAACAAAGTACTTTGGAATACAAACTACAGACTGCAGTCGCATTAAAAATATGTAATTATAATACTGAAATGCGAACAGCGGGTGCCATTGAACTTTAAGTACTGCAATAAACTTTCTCAATAACACATTTTTCGAATTCTACAATAAGAATGGTTTTTATTTTCAGTTTTTGTTTTAATTTTAATTACAATTATTGCTT
>NC_051847.1:245996039-245997682 GCF_002237135.1 Teleopsis dalmanni
GGATTTAGTCTGTTATCTAGCTTAGTATAAAAGACTTAGTGTGTTATCCATCTTAGGATAAAAGAGTTAATCTGTTATCCAGCTTAAAATAAGAGACTAAGTCTGTTATTCAGTTTAGCATAAAGGACTTAGCCTGTTGTCTAGCTTAGGATAAAAGAGTTAGTCTGTTATCCAGCTTAAAATAAGAGACTAAGTCTGTTATTCAGTTTAGCATAAAGGACTTAGCCTGTTGTCTAGCTTAGGATAAAAGACTTAGTCTGCTTTCCAGATTAAGATTAAGGACATAGTCTGTTATCCAGCTTGGAATAAAACACTTACTTTATTATCTGGCTAAGGTCTTTTAAATCAAAATTCAAAGCTGACGTATATGATAATATACATTAAATGTAAACTGAACTTTAAGTATTGTGCCTAGGCAATCCTATGTATTAATAAATAAATTCTGATAAAATTTTGTTTCAAAGTTTTATCCTTTCTACCATAAATGTCATTACAACGTTTTAATCTACTCGCGTTTATTGTATTGCTTACATTGAATCTAAATTAAGTCTCTAAGAAAAAATGGAATTATAAAATTTCATCAAAACAAAACAGCAATCCACCGTTTAGGTCTACCAAACTGAGCAGATTCCAGACAAGTTGAATCAAATGGTCCCATGTTCTTTTAGAAAAACCGATCATCTCGCAACTGTACCACTTTATTTGAAAATTGAATTTAGATTATACCGCAGATCATAAAGAACCATTACGACATATTGGCCCATTGTGTTAAATTTGAAGTGCATACATTAAAAAATAAAGCAGGTTTATTAACAAAAACCGGTACTATGTCTAAATCTGAACCGATATAATCCAAAGTTATGTAGTTCGCCAGGACAAAATTACCTTAACTCGTTTCTTTTAATGTCTTACAAACCTATTATACGTGTTTTACACATTTTTGTGTAAAGGTTACGGATATTATGTATCTTCCTGTAGTAATATATCTAATCTATAACATTAGTTCAATATATACTACATTACATATGTAATGTAACATAAAAATGTCGCATTAAGCAAGTATTATCCCGTAAAATAGAATTAACAGTAGTCATTCAATATAACAAATCCCAATTTAGCAAGCAAACGACGACACTTTATAATTGTACAGAATAGGATTTCATTTATCTTGGCACTGCTATACGACAACAACATTGTCGTATTAGCATAGATTTAGCTATCTTGGTACATTTTTTGCAGTCACTTGCTTTTGTTAAACTTTATTTTATTCATTTTATTTTTTTTATTCAAAATGAATTAATTTTATTTTATTCATATCAATTTCTTTATATTATTTTTTTTTTTTTTTTTTTTTTTTTTTTTTTTTTTTTTTTTTTTTTTTTTTTTTTTTTATTTTTTTTTTTTTTTTTTTTTTTTTTTTTTTTTTTTTTTTTTTTTTTATTTTTTTTTTTGTTTTTTTTCTTTATATTATTTTCATTGATTTATTTTTTAATAATAATTTTTATTACTTAATATTACATATTTTCATTTATTACTAAATATTTTTCTTATTTTTATTTTTTTGTTCTTATTTTTATTTTTTTTTATATTTTTTTCATTTTAATTTTTTTTCTTTTTTTTTCTTTTTTATATTTCTTTTTATT
>NC_051847.1:245997782-245999633 GCF_002237135.1 Teleopsis dalmanni
TTTACGCGAGCCTTAAAAGTTGTTTTAAGGCTCTTAAAATCGATTTTAAGATCGCGTAAACACCCTAAATTGAATTTTGCTTAAAAGCACTTTTAGCTTACTAAAAGTAGTTTAACATCACTTTTAGTAAGAAATGTCACTTTTACGCTTTGCGTAAACACCTTAAAAGCAGTTTAAGGTTTGAATTGTCAGCTGTTAACAGTGAATAGGTGCAAATAATTTGAATTTTATTACAAATAACACTAACTAAAAATATGGAGAAAAGGAAAATAAAAAGAAAAAATTGGATGAAAGAGGAGAAAGAATGCTTAATTAAAATATTTGCAGAAAAACAAATAATTAAATTGTTATTTTTTATTCTCTATTTGAAAATCTTTTTATTTTTTATTCTCTATTTGAAAAAATATTTCAATTTAATATTAAATTTATTATTTTCAATTATTTAAATTTATTATTAAGCTTAAATTGTTATAAATATATTATATTATATATATTATATTGTTAGTTATAAATAAACGTATAAATTAATTAATTAAAAATTGGTTTTTCTACATTATTTTTTTAATTGCTTCTATGTAGAAGCAATTAAATCCTGTCAAGCGACCAAATGTTTGCTCCACAACAATTCGTGCTTGATTCAAATATAAGTTGAAGGATGTCCTTCAACAGTTAACTCGTCCCTATAATTTTTCATAATCCAGTTACAAAGCGGAAAAGCTGCATCACCAATAATATAATAAGGAAGTTTAAAAAGCATAGCTTCATTTGAGGCGTTGTAAATTCCGTCGATTTCGCTATGGCTTTTAGGAATTAATTGTGGTTTTTGTGTAGAGAACTGCCCCTAAGCACTGATGCATCGTGTGCACAGCCATGATTTTGT
The DNA here is from genome assembly GCF_002237135.1 of Teleopsis dalmanni. Classification (NCBI taxonomy): domain Eukaryota; kingdom Metazoa; phylum Arthropoda; class Insecta; order Diptera; family Diopsidae; genus Teleopsis; species Teleopsis dalmanni. The sequence goes on from NC_051847.1 coordinate 245,998,663, forward strand.
TTTGTGATATTTTTAAATAAATATTGATCATCCACAATAGCTTGCACTGCAATGGAACTATAACCCTTTCTGTTACGAAAGTCTGTAGCACCGTCTTGTAGGGATTTAATTGGTACATGAGTGCCGTCTATAACACCAATAATATTTGGCAGTTTAAATTTTTGTTCAAATCTCGAGGCTATGCGTTCACATTCTGATGCATTTGGCCAGGATAATAATTTTGCCGACTTGATTTTCAATTAAAACTTTACAGAAACTGTGAACACATAAGCAAACAGTACTTTTTGATACTCCAAATCCCTTTGCAATTACACAGTATTCAGCACAAGAGGCAAGTTTGTAAACTGCAATAGCTATTTTCTTTTGAACAGACAACCCTTCAAAGAAAGTATTTTCTGTTGGTGCCATTTTATCCTTAAGCAAATCTACAAGCCTGAAAAATATTTGTCGATTCATTCGAAAATCAGCAATCCATTGTTCATCGTCATAGAACTGCAGAACTTCAACATCCCACCATTCCGAACTTCTCTTCCTTTTGCTAAAAGTTCTTATTCGTGGTGGAAGCTAAAAACAAAAATGCATTCTAAATATTTTATGAAAAACTTTATAAAAACATTTACATTCATTAAAGCCTCATTAGCAGAACGTATTGCCATTTTATTAAAGAGCTGCAATCGCATTTCTCGTAATTTTGTAAATTTTTTACGGAATGATTTTAAAATCAGCATTGTTGCTTTATTATTATTTTCTACAATTTTGGTTATAATATCTTTTTTTTGCAATAAAAGTAAAACAATTTGTAGTTTTACCATATTCATTTTTAAAATGTTTAAAATCAACATTTATGTTTGCTGTTAAACAGCTGATTGATTGACAGTTACCTTAAAAGTGCTTTTAATTCTTGTGCGTAAACGCTCTAAGAACAAATTTTAAAATCAGTTTTAAAAGTGATTTTAAGACTCGCGTAAACG
>NC_051847.1:245999733-246001656 GCF_002237135.1 Teleopsis dalmanni
TCACCAAATTCGATGGTTTTACGATCGTACATGTTAAAATATGCAAAATATAACAGTTTTGAGAAACTTACTTGAAGTCACGAATTCGATGGTTTTACGATCGTACATGTTAAAATATGCAAAATATAACAGTTTTGAGAAAATTACTTGAAGTCACAAATTCGATGATTTTACGATCGTTCAGGTTAAAATATACAAAATATAACAGTTTTGAGAAACTTACTTGAAGTCACAAATTCGATGATTTTACGATCGTTCATGCTAAAATATACAAAACATAACAGTTTTGAAAAACTTACTTGAAGTCACAAATTCGATGATTTTACGATCGAACATGTTTAAAACGTAGGCACAAAATCAGGTTATGACAGTTTTTGGAGAAACTTACTTGAAGTCACAAAATTCGATGATTTACGATCGAACATGTTAAAATACACAAAATATAACAGTTTTGAAAAACTTACTTGAAGTCACAAATTCGATGATTTTACGATCAAACATGTTAAAAAATACAAAATATAACAGTTTGGAGAAACTTACTTGAAGTCACAAATTCGATGATTTTACGATCGAACATGTTAAAATACACAAAATATAACAGTTTTGAGAAACTTACTTGAAGTCACAAATGCGATGATTTTACGATCGAACATGTTAAAATACACAAAATATAACAGCTTTGAGAGACTTACTTGAAGTCACAAATTCGATGATCTTACGATCGAACATGTTAAAATACACAAAATATAACAGTTTTGAGAAACTTACTTGAAGTCACAAATTCGATGATTTTACGATTGAACATGTTAAAATACACAAAATATAACAGTTTTGAGAAACTTACTTGAAGTCACAAATTCGATGATTTTGCGATCGAACATGTTAAAATACACAAAATATAACAGTTTTGAAAAACTTACTTGAAGTCACAAATTCGATGATCTTACGATCGAACATGTTAAAATACACAAAATATAACAGTTTTGAGAAACTTACTTGAAGTCACAAATTCGATGATTTTACGAACGAACATGTTAAAATACACAAAATATAACAGTTCTGAAAAACTTACTTGAAGTCACAAATTCGATGGTTTTACGATCGAACATGATAAAATACACAAAATATAACAGTTTTGAAAAACTTACTTGAAGTCACAAATTCGATGATTTTACGAACGAACATGTTAAAATACACAAAATATAACAGTTTTGAGAAACTTACTTGAAGTCACAAATGCGATGATTTTACGATCGAACATGTTAAAGTACACAAAATATAACAGCTTTGAGAAACTTACTTGAAGTCACAAATTCGATGATTTTACGATCGTACATGTTAAAATACACAAAATATAACAGTTTTGAAAAACTTACTTGAAGTGACAAATTCGATGATTTTACGAACGAACATGTTAAAATATACAAAATATAACAGTTTTGAGAAACTTACTTGAAGTATCAAATTCGATGATTTACGATCGAACATGTTAAAATACACAAAATATAACAGTTTTGAAAAACTTACTTGAAGTCACAAATTCGATGATTTTACGATCAAACATGTTAAAAAATACAAAATATAACAGTTTGGAGAAACTTACTTGAAGTCACAAATTCGATGATTTTACGATCGAACATGTTAAAATACACAAAATATAACAGTTTTGAGAAACTTACTTGAAGTCACAAATGCGATGATTTTACGATCGAACATGTTAAAATACACAAAATATAACAGCTTTGAGAGACTTACTTGAAGTCACAAATTCGATGATCTTACGATCGAACATGTTAAAATACACAAAATATAACAGTTTTGAGAAACTTACTTGAAGTCACAAATTCGATGATTTTACGATCGAACATGTTAAAATACACAAAATATGACAGTTTTGAAAACCTTACTTGAAGTGACAAATTC
>NC_051847.1:246001756-246003176 GCF_002237135.1 Teleopsis dalmanni
ATCGAATTTGTGACTTTTAACAAGTTTCTAAACACCTCTAGTTTTCTGCATATTTAACATGTACAATCGAAAACCATCGAATTGTGATAAGTCAAGTTTCTAAAATCTCTTATATTTTGCAATTTAACATTAAGAATCGTAAAACATCGAATTTGTTACTTAAGCAAGTTTCTAAAAACTCTTTAATTCGATATTTAAATGTAGATCGTAAAACCATCGAATTTGTGATTTTCAGTAAGATTCTCAAAACTCTTATATTTTGCATATTTTAACATGTGCGATCGTAAAACCATCGAATTTGTGATTTTCAGTAAGTTTCTCAAAACTCTTATATTTTGCATATTTTAACATGTGCGATCGTAAATCCATCGAATTTGTGATTTTCAATAAGTTTCTCAAAACTCTTATATTTTGCATATTTTAACATGTACGATCGTAAAACCACCGAATTTGTGATTTTCAACAAGTTTCTCAAAACTCTAGTATGTTGCACATTTTAACATGTACGATCGTAAAACCATGGAATATGTGACTTTAAGCAAGTTTCTCATAACTCTTATATTTTGCATATTTTAACATGTACCATCGTAAAACCATCGAATTTGTGATTTTCAGTAGGTTTCTCAAAACTCTTATATTTTGCATATTTTAACATGTACGATCGAAAACCATCTAATTTGTGACTTTAAGTAAATTGCTCAAAACTCTTATATTTTGCATATTTTAACATGTACGATCGTAAAACCATCGAATTTGTGATTTTCAATAAGTTTCTCAAACTCTAATATTTTGCATATTTTAACATGTGCGATCGTAAAACCATCGAATTTGTGATTTTCAGTAAGTTTCTCAAAACTTTTACCTTTTACACATTTTAACATGTACGATCGTGAAACCATCGAATTTGTGATTTTCAATAAGTTTCTCAAAACTCTAATATTTTGCATATTTTAACATGTGCGATCGTAAAACCATCGAATTTGTGACTTTAAGCAAATTTCTCAACTCTTATATTTTGCATATTTTACCATGTAAGATCGTAAAACCATCGAATTTGTGACTTTAAGTGAGTTTCTCAAAAATCTTATATTTTGCATATTTTGACATGTAAGATCGTAAAACCATCGAATTTGTGACTTTAAGTGAGTTTCTCAAAACTCTTATATTTTGCATATTTTAACATGTACGATCGTAAACCATCGAATTTGTGACTTTAAGCGAGTTTCTCAAAACTCTTATATTTGGCATATTTTGACATGTAAGATCGTAAAACCATCGAATTTGTGACTTTAAGTGAGTTTCTCAAAACTCTTATATTTGGCATATTTTAACATGTAAGATCGTATAACCATCGAATTTGTGAGTTTAAGTGAGTTTCTCAAAACTCTTACATTTGGCATATTTTAACATGTAAGATCGT
>NC_051848.1:0-25066 GCF_002237135.1 Teleopsis dalmanni
AAGTAACTAAAGATAGTTATCAGATCACAATACTCAATCCATATTCAGCATATTTCACATCAGTCAGTTGCTTCAAACTAAAGTAGTTTAATTTCTAACAATTTTTAGCAGGGTCGTAGCTCTACCCATGACGAAAAATTGTAATTCAACAGAGAAGATTCAAAATCTTTAAAATCCCTTTACCTCCTCTGGCAGAGTTTTAATTTTGTAAATTTAAAAGCATAGCCAAATTTATTAACTTATCAGGTGTGTTTCCTATTACATATATTAAGTAGTCGCGTGTTCAAAAAACAGCGTACACAGAAGCTTAAGACTTCTTCTATTAAAGTGTTCTTTCATTTATGCTGCATACGGTTGCTAATCCATTCCTTTCCAACATAATCTATTACTGATACTTATGCATATGAAAAACATTTGAAAAGAATCTTTAACATCATTATTTACATTTTTCATGTCCCGAAAAATGGTACTATTATAACATTTATATATCAGTGCTAAATAAATTATTTCATACATACGTTTGAATATATAATTTTTTTTTTTCAGAGATATATAACCATTCAACTAATCATAGGATTCATTGCATTTTCTCTAACTTAATTTAACTTTTATTTTCAAATTATAAAGTTACTGTTGGTTTGATTGAAACATGTAAAATTTTTAACAAAAACATTTGCAATAACTAACATTAAAATTATAACAGTAAAATTTTAAATTATTAATTGAACAGCTAAAGATTTTTCAAAAAGGATTCACCAAATTCAAAAATGTACTCGCCAGTGAATAAGACTAAAGCACAAAACGCGAAACTAATGTCGATTAAGAAACAAACAGCTAAGGAAATTTCTAGTGCCGTATTTGCCCATAACGGTATTTGTCTAACTACGGCACCGCAACCTAAAATGAAGTATCCTGACAAGAAGGATATATTAAAACGTGCTCGTGGTAGGTATGTTGAACTACGTAAAGAAACTATTGCAGCTAAATCACACCCAATGAAGCAACCAACCGCAGAAGTAGTTTCATCAAATTATTCGCTCAATAAACGTAATTCGGCTATTGCTGCTAAGTTATCGGAGAAGAGAAGACAACAAATGCCTAATCCTCCTCCAATAGCTAAAAATCTAATGTTGCCTGCACCAACATCACGTCATCGTACTGCATCACGTAACCAGTTGCCCAGCAGAGATGCTCAACCGGTGCCGTATCACTATCCCTACGGGCACACGCTTCCTCATTCACGTCAATATGCAGAACTTGTTGAAAAGGGTATACAAACTAACAAAGCTGAAATTTTAAATCATAGTTTAATTGTTGGTGAAGTCAAGTATATTCTACCATCAAGGAATGTTGTTATTGAAATTGAAAGAGATCGTAGGGAGGCAAAGAAGCGGGCACTACTTAAGGTGAAACGTAAATTTGAAGAGCATTCCGAAAAACAGGAACAACACCTTACTGATTTAAAGGATTTTCTGGAGAAGGCATGCGTTACAAGGCGTACACGTAAACCTCGTGAAGCGCTAGAGATGGATAAAAAGTAATTCATTTATAAATTGATAAATATATTTATCTTTTAAAATATTTAATACAAAAAATGAAAATGTTATACTCAATTAAGTATATCTAATAAAATTTTTATTCTATTTTATTAAATCTTGTTAGACTTATGAAATCAATGGATGAATTCTTTGCCAAAGAAATGCCCAAAGTTGAGTCCATTACCAACATTAAAGAACGTATCAAACGCAAGGAGCTTGAGTTGCTGAATCTTTTTGATAATGTTGATACTTTCAAAATAACCAGCGATACCACTAAGGATTAAATACTTATATTTTATTTTTGACTAACATTTTTATTTTATTCGTAATATTGTTACATTTTGGTAGAACAAAATTCTTTATAACGAGTAAAATAAATGTTCGTTTTAAATAATGAAAATCTGATGGATCATATAAACAATAAAGGAATCCGGATATTTAGCATACACGCAATAAAAATAAATTCTTTTTTTTAATGTTATTGTTCAGTATACAATGATTCTACCAAGAGGTTATTATTTTATATCAATATACGTTTATTGAGTGAGACATATATCACCATATTTCACATTCCCTATTGCAAGAACAATTTTCTATAAACAAATAAATATCATAACTATATATACTCATTAATAACTTAATAACTTTATATAAAATATCAAATGATTAATTTTTATTGGATATTTCTTTTGAATTATATTCGAAAACGAAATTTAGACTTATTAGAAACTATCCATTATACAATTATTACAACGTCAGAAATTAATATATACATTAACTACATTATAAATTGAATAGTAGTATAAGTACTGATCTATTGTGTCACAATAGTGGATTGATTGTATATGTGAAAATTTGTAACATAACGCGTGTAAAGCTTTTGCACACTTATAATAAAAGGTTCAAATGGATGAAATATAAATGTCACAAGTTGATGATTTGGACGTAAGTCCACACTAGTTTCTAAAAATAATCGAAATTTTGTTATATTTGTATCGCGATCCGTGAAACGAATTGGCTCTCTGCTGCAAAGTTTCGGACGCTCCAAAGCCGATATCAATTGATCATCATAACAAAATAAATTATAATCAAGATATTGGGCGGTAGAAAAGCTTTGTGAACTAATTGGCAATGTTGGATTAAAACGCATTGCAGCTTCCGCAACTCCGCCATTTACAGATGCTATTGCACTGAAATGTTAACATGAAAATACAAAATTTATAAGATTTTTTTGTTCAAAAATATCAAATTATTTATTCTGTACTTATTGAAAGCAGCACGGTAATAAGCATTGTTACTAGATGAGGACGATGAATCCAAAGATTGCAGCGATCGCACATTACGAAAGTTATCGCAGAAATTTCGCAACAGATATAGCAATTCAATTGAAGATCTTGAAAATACTCTCATCACTGCACACTTTGATATACAATAAAATACATATAATTTGAAATCTTGAACATTTACATTTCTAGGACGTTTTTCGTAACGTATTAACAGATGATCCACGTCAAGTAGTTGCATTTTTAAAATGACCATATCTTCGTACTGCAAAAAATAAAAACAATACATTTTCTATAGCAAGCAAATTGAAAGTTAGAGGAGAATGTATTTATTTATTGACATAGAATATGTGTGTACGTACAGTTTGAAAAAATTTGTAGAATTCTAGCAATTTGCGTTTTCTTAAATGTGCACTCTCTATTTTAAAAATATTGGTATATATGTGCGCAAGGATACGTTGTTTCAAATGTGTTAAAGGTAAAGCGCCCATGTATACACAATCTGGAATAGGCACACGAGCCTCGTCCATATCGTTTGCGAAAGGACCAATTGTCTGTAAGCGCACTAATTTTCCGTTAACTAATTCCACTACTTCAATACATTGCCTAAGTTTAGATAGAATTGCTATAGTATGGTTATAAACAGATACTCCGTGATGATGCGATAACATTATGTGATCTTTATTATAGAGCAATGTATCTACTACGCAATCCTTTTCAAGATCAACCAAGAAAAATGTATAATTACATAACGAACAATCTGGGTATATATCAGGATATGTAAATATTATTCTAAAAGGTAGTTCATCATGCGAGGAAGTTACTGCCGCTAGTAGTACATAACGACCATTCTCTAAGAAAATGCTAAATTCACGATTCAGCTGTCCATATGTATGAGTTACACTACTGCCAAAATGTATACGGGAGCGTAAAGTAAATAAACGTTTGAATACTTCTTGTCGAATTCGCAACGATTCTAGAGATTGATCTGCAGCCGTTATGCATTCGCCTTGTTCATTTTTAAAGAGTTCAGCCGCATGTCCAACTCCTGCATATTTCCAAACTTCTAGTGAGCGCTTATCGTTTGAAAAACTTAACAATAGTTTTCCATTTGGCGAAAATTTGCGTATAAAACCTAACGGCCTATCAACATTTTGTATTGTTAAATTTGGCAAAATGCTCTTATGAAATTCACGCTCGAAGTATAAATAGTCTGAACAGGGAGTGGAGCGTATATGACGTCGCTTATAACCAGATTCACGATCCGTAAGGTGGTGTTGCAGATTTTGTGAGTATTTTCTTGTCGGTATTTTATAAGGATTCCACATTTATTTTTAAACTTAAATTAATTGTACTATTGTTCTTCGAAATCAATTACACATACATTTATTTGTTTATAAAATCAACAATTTAGCCGGTCTTTTAATGTAAATTTAAAGAATATTATCGATATTATATTATGACAGCTGATGGTGATCGTTAGGGCTGCCAACATTTATTTTTTAATTGAAATAAGTTCAAAAAATATACATGTTTTGTTTAATCAAATGTTTGCATGAGAGTTTTTAGTCTAATTTTTATCTAATTTACCCTACTCGAAATTCTGGTAAATACCAACATTTACTGTCACACCAACATAAATTACAATTTCCCTCAATTTAGCATCAATTTACTCAAACTCGCACACGGCCTACATACTTTTGAATTGTCCATACGATCACGCAAGGCAAAATTCGTATGCGATGTAACCGCAGCATAACTGTTTCAAGCAGTCAATTGAATTTTTTTTTATATATTTTCATATATAAGAAACATTTCGAAGTATAAATTATGCATGAATCGTCCAATTTACCAGCGAAGTCAGGTATCATTTGCGCTTTCATAAATACGATATACTTGTACCAGAATAAGATCAATTAGATCCTTTGTAATAAATTGAATAATCGTAAATACATATATTAAATACCTAATTTACATTATGAACAGATGCAATATCATTCAGTTAGAAATAACAAATATAGTGTAAAAATGTGGGGATCAAAATAAATTTATTAAAACTAAGAATGAAAAATAATTTCAGCAATCTGAATCTTTAATCTTGTACAGTAATCTTTCCACCTGTGCAAGAGCGTATGTACAGATGAAATAAATAAATTGAATAGTTCAAAAATATTGTGTCGACTAGCAGTACAAAATCTGGTGTTTACAACAGGCTGTGAATAATAAAACGTGCGTTTGTAATTCTAAATTTACTTAAAAATTTTAAATTTTAAACATTCAGCATATGTACTCATTCCAACTCAGTTATATATAAGAAGCCGTAGCCTGGTTCTAAGTAAATACTAGCTTTCATATAGAGCAAAAATACGTTAGTAGACTTCATCTGTAAATTTTAAAAATTTTCGTGTGAAATATCATAAGCAAAAGTTATTAAGTTTCCTAATAGAGTTTTGTTTATCCAACGAAACTCTATAGTCCAGAAAAATGTGGGGGAGAACAATTAAAAAAAAATTTTATAGATGATTCTACAATCCACATAACATGCCCTGTTTTCGCTACTGCATGAGGAATTCTCGGATTTGTTCTTTCATTGTTTGATGATATTAATGAACCACTGATATCATCGCGTGAATTATTGGCATCACTGATTTTGTTTATGCGGACAATCCTCAAGCTCTTAACGGTTTAAGAGTTAATATTCGTCAAATAATGGCCGAACTGTTACCAATTAAATGCCGATAATTCATTGAAACTTACATCAAACGATTCAAATACTGTAAGATATCAGTATTGAATAATATCAAAGTCCAGTCAATACATTAGAAATGTAAGTACTTTTCAAATCTCAACCAAAACTATTTTTTATTTACATTTTGTTTCAGAACCACAAAATAGATCATCATTGAAATTGAGTGAATTAAAGTAATTAATATATCAAAACTAAAGTAAACATTATAAATACAGTTTTATGTCAAAAATAATTTTTTAAAAAATTTCAATATAAATAATATTTTTTTTCAGTTCAAAAATTGGTTCTATTTGAGAGTTGAACTTACAATTGAAAAAAAATGTACAAATGCGTGAACCGTTTTGTAGAGCACGAGTATATGTCACAACTATTTTAATTGCGGAAGTGTTGTTGGGCATTTTAATAGTGGCTCTGACGTTAATCTATCACCGAATACTCGGTGGCTATCTCGGTGAAAAAGAATGCAAATTACTCACAGGACAATTATTCAACACTTACTTACTTGGAACACAACTAATCATAACATATTTTTTTAGCATTTTTATGTGGAGACGTTTGTGGAAACGGAAGTATACTCCAAATGTCGAGCTTCTGCTGCACCTCTGGATATTTTTTACATTTTTGATTGTTTTTTGTGGTTTTGGGTCAATTTATTCATTGTTTAGTTGTGCGGATTCGTTGGAGAACCTAGCAGAGACATCGTTATTAAAGGGAATTGATCTGTATTATACATGTCCAGAATGGAAGTTAATGTGGGACAGTTTACAATATTATAAAGAATGTTGTGGTGTGCATAGTTATAAGGACTGGATGAAGGCCTCTTGGATGCCACAAGAATTGCAAACTTCTGATCAGGGCAGTTGTTCTGGTATTAGCAAGTACGATATATTTTTCACTTGGCTATTAAATATTATAAAACTAAATATTATTTTTTTTCAATACTAGAGATACAATTCTGGCGCCTTATGCATGCTGTAAACACGATTGCAGCACGTGCTACCAGAATTATGTTCCTCACCCTGGCAGTGGGGGTGAAATACCTGCATTAAGTATAGGTCAAATAAATACTTACGGATGTTTGCCGATTTTTGCGAACAATATGTGGCGAATTTTATATACTTTGTTGGGTCTTATGATTGTCGCATTTAAACTGGATGTGAGTTATATTTTCAATTTATTTTTGAACATTTGAGCCAATAACGCAATCAAATTTTATCTGCATTTTAGATCATACTTTGTTGTATGACAAAATATATTATAAGAAATCAATGTATGGATGATTGTGACGGTCCCGACAATTATGCAGATGATGACCAAAATCTTGTTGTTGTGGTAACTAACATAGGTTTTTAAAAACTTCTTGATTTTAATACTTAATATTTCTTTCCGCTAGAAATGTCCACCGAATGTACGCTGTCTTCTCCTAGATGAAGTGGATGACAATTCAAATAAGTGTTGTGGTAATAACATACCCGAAATCAAAGTAATTGATTCTGAACAACAGTGCCAGTTCTGCCTAGAAGAACAACGGCGCTGCAACTAGAACCCAGGATATCAGTCAAAGTATATAAATTCTAAAGCAGCTCGCAAGTACTTAATTTAGTGATTTTATACTACGACGCAAAATGGTTCAAAATATTTTGCATTATTAATGTTATATTTTAATAGGTTGAAGTTTTTTTTTCTAATTTCTATTTAATGAAATAGTTTATAAAAGTTCATTAATAATTAAATTAATAAAATTTATTTTAACCAATTATTATTCTTTTATTTTTATTTTTTATATTTTATATATTAATAATGTTTAATGATCGTATGATAAGAGATAACACATTTCGAATAAATGCTGGTCTTTATCAAACCGTTTAACAATAGTCATTCTGTTTCTTTTCGTTACTTTAAAAGGACATAAACTCTGTAAGGACGGATATTTGCACATATTTCATAAACATATATCATAAACATACTATACAACAACAACACGACAATTATTACAATTATCACAAAATATATTTGCATTATAATATTACGACCGTGCGCAAGTTCGAGTAAATTGAAGTAAAGTAAATTTAAATTTCTTAGGGATTTTTTGCACAGCACTTATGTAAATATTTATTTCACTTATTTATTATTTTTCCATAAAAGTTTTCAAATTTATTTATTTATTTATTAAACATCTAATAAAAAACACCTAATTTACATAATTTTCATCAAATTCACCCTACTCAAAATTCTGGTAAATACTGTAAAAGCCGTCTTTTAGTTCAGTTAAACATTTATTTATTTTAGACTTATCGATATTATTAAGTCTCTATTTTGACGATTGCTCTAAGACTACTTTAAGACTAACTTTTTTAGACTAACTTTTTAAGACTGACTCTTCTTTTTACTATTTCGAACCAAGACTGTTCGGTTTCACATTTGCTACCATTCCAATATAATTTACTATTTCCCTCAATTTACCATTAATTTGCAATCTAAAATTAAACAAATTAATTTTTATTTAATATACATATATGTATTTTATATAAAACTCACCGAAGATCACACCGTTACCGCATCGGCAACATTTTCAATTCCTCTGAAATTACAATTTTTAATTACAATAAATAAAGAAATATATTTAAATAAATGAATACCTCATTTATTCACTATTTATATATTTATTTTATTTATAATAAAATAATTATTTTATTATATTAAAAAAATATATATATATTAAAGCTACCTCTACCGGCATTAAATTAAAACATTTTTGTACACAAGCAAACGACTCAAGAAACGTCAAACCAAGAAAACTTTTGTGCAAAAATCCGTAGAGTGCTGAATTTCATAACACAAAAATAATCAATGCAAACGTTGGCAAAAGTTTTATTGCGCTATACTTTGGAGCGGATGATTCAATATAAACATGCGCGCATTTTATAAGGAAGGGCACTTTCTTTCCTTCATCCTCCACTCTACTAGGTCTTTCGAATAAACGAGTACCTATTATCTCTTGCTACTCTCGCTCTACCTACTCTTTTGGCTTTGATAAATCGAGTTCGCTCAATACTGAGCCCAACTGCTCTCCACTCTGCAATTCATTACTGAGCCCTCATCTGAACGCAGTGGTTTTAGTGGATTCAAGACTCACATTATGGCTTTTGGTGCTTTTCACCTACGGTAAAAAAGGGTAAAATGTATTATGTCTTACATTTGAAAATGCAGTATACAGTATAGGTTCGTCTTTCTGAACAACGCATTTAGAATTGAGTCAACATTGTTACACATCTTGACTAGTAGTAGCATTGTAGTTAGAATTGCATCAAAGTAGGCTTACATATTAACAGGTAGAACATGACAGTTATACCTTCTAACTGTGATAAGCAATAATCAGGGTTGTACCCAGCATAAACCTTCTAAATTACAGATTTATGAAGAAAGTATCGTTCCACACCGACAGGAGAATAAAAAAAGATCACTGGGGACCACATTATAGAATTACGATAATCTAGAAACAACATCAAAGCCAACACAGATCATCCTTTATCTTAATTTGTATATTTTATTAGTTAGAAGTTTTTAAATTTATTTTTTGAATAAAGTAATTTAAGTCGTATAGTAAAATAGAAAAAAATAAATTGCAACGAACATTGGATAAGGACTGAGCTTACCCTAGCAAAACTAACGAATTAAACGTGTCGTTATAGCATTACGGCTCTACAGCTCAAAATGTGTTAATTATTTTTAACACAAATAACATCATTTAGTATTTAAGTTAAACATATAAAGTTATTATAAACACATTTTGAATAATGAATTGTGAACATTTATTTAGACAGTTTGCGAATTCGAGTTCGAGACCGTGTGCAATTTTGATTTACTTTACCTTACTTTACGGCCTTAATGGGTCTACTCTATGCTGGAATCCATAAATTAATCATATAGATTAAAAATATGGAACTCTATGTTGGAATCTATTTATTATTCATATAGATTAAAAATATGGAACTGTATGTATGTAATATTACATACCTCTGCCAAACGTTAATTTAGTTCAGAATTATTTATAACTGTAAAACAAACTAGGAGTTAATAGAAAGAAACGTTTTATTACTGATTAATGTATTAATAGGGGGCGCAGTATATTTATATACGAAACTTTATGAATTAAAAAGACAGAAATATCAGCACCAATACCATATTAAAGTCTCATCTTTGTGAAATAGATATGAAACATGATAAAAATATATCCAAAATATATCCAAAATTCTCCAAAATGCTGATCTGATCAACTTTTGGTATTGTTAATGCTGGCAATAGCTAACGATTCTTCGCTAAATTCAAATGCATAAGTGTATGACGCATTCAATATTCAATTTCTTTATACACAAAATAAAGGGAAAGCACAGCAAAATTTCTCAGCTCATTCATTCAGAATATTTGATGCAATATAGTCGCATATTCTAAAAAATTAAAAAGTCTTATACAAATATTAGAAATGTCGAGTGGTAACAAAATATATTGAAATCTAGCTAAAAGTTGTGAAATAATATTATTAAATATTTTTATAGAATTCTTCGGACGGTTTTTATATGATTTATTTGAAAAAAATATACTTTGTGAACAGAACAGCTACAAAATGCAGATGGACACGATGCAATCACATTTTTTAAGATTCATATCTCAAAATAATTTGGAGGAACCTTCAAAAACAACACTTTTAGGGGCTTGCAAAACAGCAACCACTGTAAGTAATAATAAATATTATTATTAAACACACATACATATATTTTTACTAATGTTCAGTACACACAAAAGAAATGAAAACTCAAAAAAAAACTTTATTGTGAAATCTGATCAGTTTCAGATTTTATATTAATAGGCTTTTACATATACTTTATTCCATACTTTATTCCAATTTAGTTTTTCATTTAAAAAATTAGATTGTTAAGTATAAATAATTAAATTTATTAAATAATTTTAATAATAATTTAGATTCACTACAAATTATTTGTCTATTTTCTATTATTATTTGTCTATTTGTTATTTTTCATCTATATTTAATATCAACTTTCTATCGTATGTGGTTATCAAGTTATGTTGCTTAACTTAATTATTTTTTTACAGTTTTCTTCATATCTCTCACAAAATCGTGAGTATCTCCAACAATCTACAAAAAATATAACTGAATTTTGCTTAAACGAAGTCTATATTGACCAGTATTTGCGCAAAAAAAATTTAAAAACTGGTAAGTAAAACTATAGTTTTTGAATTTAACAATAATATACTTAATTTATCTTAGAAAAGTATGATAAAAAGAATTTGCGCACGCTAACTTATGTGGAAAAAGGAACAATTTTCAAAGAACAGATAAATAAAATTAAAACTAAATCATATATATACAAATACAAGTAAGAATAATTGATTATTAATATTTTATGATGGTATAATATAATTTGTCTAATTAAACTAAAAGCATTTTAACATAGAAATCAATAATAATAGTCATATCTTTTTATTTAGATATTTGTATTCTATTATAGTTACATATATATTATAAGCTGGTGTAGACATCTGCAGTAGTGTTCGTTAGATATAAATTAACTGATATATTTAATTTAAAGTTTATTAAATTTTTGTAATTTTCTAAAAATAAAGGTTTATGAGATTGTCTATGATTATCTATAACATATAATTTTAAATAGTGATCCCTATTTTTTACTCTTTTTCTTTGAAAGAATAATTCATTATGTAATAATAGAAATAAAATATATTTAAAATATATCCAAATATATTCCAAAGACCACTGATGAAGAGTACTTGGCAATACTCGAAACAGCATTGTATGGTCATCCAAATTTCAATAAAATTAAAATAAATTTTTGTGTTTGTCCTTTATTTCTTTCTTCTTGGTATACATAACTTTATCGATACTCGGAAGATTTGGAAATCTGCATAACTTTTATTGTTAATTATTTTTTTTGTTTAAAATATGACAAAATGGTTATCAGTAAGTCTTTCCTCCGTCCCTCGAATTCTTCTAAGCGGATCTAAAAAAATTTTATTTTGCTGAGTGATGATTTCCGGTTCAATTTTGCTTTTGCAAAAAAGGATTTATTTTTAAGTATAATTAACCTACCTCTCTTAATTAGAAATTAATTAAGTAAGGTAAGCTAATTCGCTTTCTTTTCTATATTAGATCTCTTCCACCAGCTACTCATACTAAAACTCGAGTAAAACACAAGTAAAGTACAAACTGAGAGCGTAACACAAATAAACAGCTAAATTACGCTCTTTATACAGATTTTCATAGAACAACTTTGTGTAAAGCATTTTAAAATTTCAACAGGAATGTTACGCTCTCTCAGATACTCTCATTTACTCGAAATTTTGCTGGTGGAACGCACTTGTGTATACACAGTGTTACTCAAAATTACTATTAGTAACTCGTGAAACAGACCTATTGTTTTCTCAATATATTAATTCTATGCATTTTAGTACATTTTTCTCTTTTTTATATATTGTAATCCTTTTGGAACCAATCCCACAACATAATCCGTTCCATCCTCAGGATTTTTTAAGAAAATATTAATAAATAAAGATAGGTTAGATTAAATGAAAAAAAAACATCTAAAATTATCTTATTTGAAATGTAATTTCGAATATATTAATATTATTATGTTTATATTAATTAATCTTTTCTTTGCAGGCATATAGTCAATTCTGTCCCCTATATTCAAGATATATATCTTGGATATAAGTTTTGTGAACATTCAAAAAAGGTTTGTTTTGTTTTGAAAACGATTCGTGAGAATTTTAAAATAAAAAATATTTTTGTCCAACGTGATGATATTGGGGAATTAAAAAAAATAGATACTTCTATTATGGATTTGGTGTTTTACGTTGACAAAAAATGTTTATTCAGTAATGTAGATATTAAAATATTTATAGTGCATAATAACATATCGGATGACTCGACAATCTTTAATTGCGATTCATTTAAAGTAAGTTTTTTATTTTTGACGTATTTTTTTAAAAAAATTTTAAATTATTTCTTTTAAACAGTTCAAACGCTTCAATTTAAAAGCACCGTAAGTGAAGTAAAAAAATTGTTGTATATAATATAATGAAAATATATAATTTAGCCTAACTATAAATCTGTACGATGC
Organism: Teleopsis dalmanni; assembly: GCF_002237135.1. Classification (NCBI taxonomy): domain Eukaryota; kingdom Metazoa; phylum Arthropoda; class Insecta; order Diptera; family Diopsidae; genus Teleopsis; species Teleopsis dalmanni. The sequence goes on from NC_051848.1 coordinate 12,725, forward strand.
ACTTTTCGTTTCAGGGATCAAAAATTCGTATATGAAATGGCACCTTACATTTCAGAAGATTTTAAAATTTTATACTCTAAAAAAGAAGAACAACAAATCAAATATTTGTGCCAGATTTCTCCAAAGTTCGAGTCATATATATCTAATGGCAAACAATTAACCCGAGAAAATATGTGTGAAGTTTTAAAATATTTATTAACGTTAGAAGATTTGGAGATTTTAAAACCATATAACAATTTAATTCAACACAACATATTAATGAATTCACAAAACCTGGAAAAATATGTGGATGATGATGGGGATGATGATGGGGATGATGTTTTTGAGTGGAAGTATACTTTGGAGGTAAATATTCCTTTGCAGATATTTTAATAAATATTAATATAAGATATAAAACTGAGTATTTTTTTTCAGTTAAGATCCCGATTAGTCTGAAATGCATTTTGTATTAGTTCTGTGATGATTTATTATAATCGCAATATTTCATGAACCTTTAACACTTTACAATGTTTGAAATCAGTTGATTAAAACGCAATTTTCACCTATTCCTTATTTTCGCTATAATAATATCATGTAAAATATGTGGTTCCTGTCTTTGGATCCAAAATAATTTTCTAAAAAATTTTTATATTCATATATCTATTAATATATATTTATTATTATACTGACGCTAGTTGAGTCAGTGCACCTGAGCACTTTTACTTTCTATTAACTGCGAGGTTTCTTCAAAACTCCTGTTTGCGCCTTGACTGGATTATTATTTATCACTTCATCAGATTAATCAATAATTGACCTCAGATCGCATACCTCCCCGAGGAGCCTGTAACCATTCTGAGATTTGATAACACGGTGTTAGCAAGTCTGTCAGATTTCGCAAATAATTTCAGGGCTCTATCCTTTATGTATTTATATATTTATTTATTTATTTATATATATTTATTGTAGGTATCATCTTCGATTCCTTCAGTTTCGTGAGAAGAATTGCATCATAGACATCAAAAATGTTCACTTCATGAATAAGTCTTATTAAACTATTTTCAACATTACTTGTTATGTATCTATGGGCGTTGTCAGAATTATTCATCATGATTAATACATTTCTGTGTATTGATGTACTTTTGCGATAAAACGTTACAAATCTAGTGCATGATAAGTGCGTGAACTCCAGGATGTTAATCTCATCCTAGAGTTCTTCCAGAAATGGAAAATAAAAATTAACAACGGGAAAACTAAGGCCCTGTTTGTAGCTTGTAAACATAGGCAGCATTCACCGAGAGCGAGAGTTGGTGAAATTGCGATTAATTAGGAGGACAGCTTCAAATACCTGGGAACCACGTTTGATAAGCGGTTCACTTGGCACAAGCACATACAAGTCAAAAGAAGAAGTTTTGCGAAAGTACTGCCGTGCTTAGCGCTAAGAACAGAAAGTTGATCTGCAGCCAGATAATCAGATCGGCACTTCTCTTCGGATGTGTCGTGTATAGCAAAGCTTTCAACTCTACTTTCCAGAAGCTATAAGTTGCTCAAAGTCAGGCTCTCCGAAGACTCTTCAAAGTGACATGATACATCCGCAGGAATGACAAAAAACACATAAGGGACAAGGCCCTAAAGCTATACGCGTATATTGACCAAACAAAATGCTTCTAAAAAGTGAAAAAATTTTCTCGACAATGTTTTATTCAATTATCAAATATTATCTTAAAATTATTAGACAAAATAACACTAATAAATATAAAAATAACACTGTTCCGTATGAATATTATATTGATTAAATCCAACTTTTTTTTTATTAAAAAAGCTATCAAAACAAAGAAGAATAAATCAAACACAAACTGCACCTTGCGTAGATGATGATGTATACATTTGTAGCAATGACAAACCTTGTGATTTTTGGTCAGCTATGGAAGAATCAAAATTTTATGGCATAGTATTAACTGTCTCGAAAGAAAAAGTAACATTTACAATAAAATCAAAACGCGATATCTGTGGAATTTGTTTCGATAGTCCTATGTATACCATAGTATTTAGTCCATCCCGTTTCACAATTCGTCTACAGTATCGTGCATTGGAGTTACTGAGTAAAGAACGAATTGAAATCATCGATCGTATTTTTTTTCCTGCAGGTGTTGATCCGATATATGCTATACCACAAGAGAGGTATATTTCTAATTTTTTTTAAAAATTTTATTAGAATAATCATGAGTTGTATATACATATGCAGATTGGTACTTTTTAATGAAAGCATTTACGAAAATCCTGAACAATTACAAGCAGTGCGCACCATAGCAGCGGGGCCCAAATGTAAAGTACCATATATAATATTTGGACCACCAGGTGAGTAATTAAAAAAAAAAGAAATTTAAAATAAAATTTTGAACGTATTTTTAAGGAACGGGAAAGACAACTTTAATTGTGGAATGTATTCTACAACTCTATTTACATCGACCAAATACTAAAATTTTGGTTACTGCTGCATCAAATACCGCTTGTGATGAAATAGCGGTACGTTTATGTAAAGCACTGTTCCACTATAATGACGAATTTTCTATTGTTCGCTTATATGCAAGATCATTTAAGAAAGAAACAAGCTTTCTTCTTAAAGAACATTCTAATTAACATTCAAAGTACTTCTCTCCAAACAAAAATGATATCAAGAAATATCGCATTGTAATAAGTACATTATCTGTCATAGGAAAAATTGATATTCAAGAATCCCAATCACCATTATTAGAAGAATATGAAACCAGTGCTTCCATAACTCATTTTACACATATTTTTATTGACGAATCGGCTGCTACAACAGAAACAGAAACTTTGCTTGCTATTATTGGCTTGTTACCAACAAATGCAAGTTTGATACTTTCCGGTGATCATAAACAATTGGGCGCAGTATTACAGTCAAAAGCCGCAGAACATTTGGGATTTTCTATTTCATTAATGGAACGTATACTTAAATCAGCATGCTATCGAGTAAATCACAACGGAGATTATAATCGCTCCTTTCAAACACGTTTACGACGCAACTATCGTTCTCATCCCGAAATAGTAAACTTATTTAATCACCTTTTTTATAACAATCAATTACTTCCACTAGCCAAAGAGAGTAAGTACTCATATTTTCATATACATTTTTAATTACTTCAATTTGATATTGTATATATGTTAAATAGATGTTGAACTCATATGTAAAAAATGGTCTAGATTACCAAACACCAAATATCCTATTTTGTTTCATTCGGTTGATGGAATTGCTGAAACTGAAAACAATTCTACAAGGTAAAAATATATATATATATATGTATTATATATTAAACTTCTTCTACTAATTTTTTTAAACTGCAATATATTCGTTTGGTGAAATACCTAAGTGGTTTTAGAACAAAACATGCAAACTGTATATGTACACATTGCTATAAAAGAATTAATTTAATTAGTATGATTAAAATGCTATAAATTATCAGGCTACTACCATCCATATAGTCAAAATGTACTACCACTTAACTGTATTTACTTTTCTCGAACTGATTATTGATCAAATAATGAAGATAGTATGCTCAGAAGATATCGGGTGTATTTTAACTGCATTAGAACTATCGAAATCGATAACTATGGCTTGACAGCTAAAATTGTCAAACTGTGTTAACATTTCTGTGCAGTACGGTTTGGCAATTCATCATGAATCGTTTGGCGCTAGGGCAATGCTTCCAAATTGTGGAAACTTACTTTCAAAAAAATAAATCTGTTCGTGAACTTCATAGTTCACTTTGTCTATTTTAGGGTCAACATAATCGGCCTAGTGAGCAAGCAATAATTTTACTCTTTTCGATTTAAAACCACCAACAAGTCATAGAAATGTGCTGTTTGTTACAGTTTACACGCTGGCGACATCATCAGTTATTTCTTTCGAAATGACGAACGAGGTGCCGCTACGGTGAATGGTGAGCGCTATAGAGCCATGCTGACTGACTTTTTGTTTTCAATAATTACTCAATTAAACATCGACAACATTTGGCATTTGGTTTCTTGGTCAACAATAGGTTTAACCTCCAAAGAATGGTCACTGTAGTTGAATCAATTCACGCAGTTGCTCTGTAATAAATGATTGTTGTCAAACAAAATAAAATTTCTTGATATGAGTTCCCACTGCAGCGAAATCAATTTATATGAATCAAATTAGAACTTGATCGTTTCCATTGACATTAGTTGATTTATGTAAGTGAAAGAGTTTTCACGTGTCAGAAAGTCCTGTGAAAGTTCTAAGTTTGTTTTCTGTTTGTTTACATTTCAATTGTTAGCAGATAACATTTAATTTCGTATTTTCAGCAAAAACTTATTAAATGATCAATGAAAACGAGGAAAATGCAAAACTTGTTTTTTTTGACTTGATTTGTTTAACTTGTTTTTTTTTGTGTTTATATACATTTTGTTCCAAGTACCAAATATGTCAAATTGTTAGTGTAATTTTCCTTAATTTATTTTTAACTAAGTTGAAAAGCACGAAAGGTCTTTGTACGGTTAATCAACTGATTACCGACTCAAATCAAATAAAATGCTTTAATGAAGACAATGGGAATATACTATTACTATTATGCAATTATTCGTCCTCCATTTTTCTACTCCAGTAATAATTCTTTCAGTACATATGTATATAATAACAAAGATGAATTAATTTTAAGAAAACCGGAAAAGAAACCTTAAACGATTTTTCTGTAGATTGGAGAGTTTTAAAAATTATTTGCCAGAGTACTGAAAGTTACTAAGTTAGATTAATAATAAACTCAAAACATATAAATATATTACTTATTTGTTATTTTATTTATAGCATTTATAATTGGCGCGAAATAGATGTCGTTATACATTATGTGAAGGATTTACTCAAAATCAATTTCAAAGATTTCAAAATTACAGAAGACGACATTGGTATAATTTCACCATATAAATTGCAATATATAAAAATCAAAAACGCTTTGGCAGATCATGATTTATCGAAGATTACTATTGGCTCGCCAGAAACCTTTCAAGGGTCGGAGAAGCCAATTATAATCGTGTCATTCGTCAGATCAAAAACCCGTGCTTTAGGGTTCTTAACTAATGAAAAGGTAACTTTGGGGAATCAAATTTTTAGAATATATATTTATTAATTTATTTTATTTAGCGTTTAAATGTCACAATATCGCGACCTAAATCAATGTTGATACTGATTGGAAATGCAGAAACACTAAAAATAAATTCCAATTTTAAGTTCATCATAGATTCATGCATTGCACATAAATCTTTTATAAAATCGGCGTTCGCTGAGAAACCAGATACATTAGATGACTTGCTTAAAAAATTAAAAATTTAAAAAAAATTTCAAGAAATTATCTTTTATCTTAATATGTTCTTTTAAAAATATATCAATATCAATATTATATCTAAAATGAATTAATTTTAAAATTGAAATCATAAGAATAGTAATTATAGATTCATAATCCATTTGTTTTTTTTTCATATAATAATTTTAATAAAGATTATTTGCTAAAGTATAATATGTCTTAAGTTTAATTTAATTTCTTCACTTTAAATACTATTTTATATTTGGCACTAATAATTCTTAAACAAAATGTGGGCAATTATAGATAATAATTTTCTTATTCACACCTATGTACATATATTAAAATATCAGAAAGTCTTATGGGGTTTTTATACAATAAATATCAATATAAATGCTCAGTGTTCTGAAAGCATGCCTGTCACAGTCCCTATCCCTGAGAAGCATATTTCTGAAGTGTTCAAATCTCTCAACAGACTTACCTTAAAGAAGGAAAAATCTCGCCAAGTTTAAAAAACTGTACTGGTTCCAAAAAATGAATACACATCTATTATGTATGCCACCGTGAATCGACCATTTTGTAGAATATTTAAAAAGGAAGAAACATTTTAGATTGAAATTGGTGAGACTTCGCGGAACAGCGCTTTTCTATTGAAAAGTTCGCCTGCTTGTTCGAAAGACGAATCTTGTCGCTTATTCCCTCTTTGGTATTATTACGAATTAATTATTTTTTGGAACTTTGACAAAAAAATTTTTTCTGACTTTTTATGACAATGCAAAGCTTTTTTTATTGTCTTTCAAGGTTTTTGTATGCATTTGCTTTATATTATATTTTCTTCTTTAAATAACTTTTTTTTTAGAGAAAAAATTTGCTTTTGCACTCAATTTGTTATTTTTAATTCATTTATTCGCTACAAATGCATACAAATACAAATATTGTATTTGCTATTCAACCACAGAGTGCGCTTTTCCTCCTGCTTTAAGTTTATTCATCGCTGGACGCTGTGAATGAACGTTTTTTTTTTTTGAAATAAAAAAAGACCAAGTAAAAAATTGTAAAATCGACTTTTTTGATTTTTATTATTTTAGAAAATAAATTTCCATGTCTTTATAGGAAAAAAATATGTCATTGTTATCTATCTGTTTTATAATGCAATATATCTTTTACACTTAAGGAAATATAGTTTATAGTTAAATAAGCTTAAAAACAATTATTATTTTTTGCCAGTTTTTTATGATAAAAATAATATATTCTGTTGACGTTTTAAAATTATATTTTAGGATATATTTCTCAACATTTTTTATTTTTATTTTTTCAAATATGTGTCATCAACAACTAATTCTGCATTAAAATTATTTTCGTTTATTTTAATATTATAATTATGTTACATTATTATATTTATTTTACATTATTATATTTATTTTACATTATTATTACCACGAACACGGTTGGGATTTTCTTAACCCCACTAACTCAAAATCATATCAACGTTGTAAAAACAATATTTAGTGGGAACTAGGAATTAGGAATTGATGTACAGGGTGACATATGTTATATTTAAGAAATTATGATATTAATTTTTAACGATTTTGCACAAATTAGTAGTTTTATTGCTAATTTTATTGCTCTTCAGTGCTTATGCGTGTAAAGCGGTTCAACTCTTAGTTTTTAATAATTTTTAAGTGAAGAATTCAGTTTTTTTTTTAAAAAAATTTTATATTTTATTCTTTGAATTACTTATTTATTGCGTAGTCGTTTGTTTCTAAACAGTCACATTCTCTGTGGCTGCTCAGCTTTGATCTGGGCCAGGAGGAGGTCACCGGGTCGACAACTACTTTCTCCTTCTGACATTAGGAGGTCCTCAACGGCCGACATTCTGGCTTTCATTCAGAAGACGGAATGTCTTCTGTTTGGTTAGGGTCTGTTGCAGCACAAAAGATCAATCATGGTCACAGTGCTCCGCTAGTATCCCATTTATTGCTAAAAGACATATATCAATTATATTTTTGTTTTGATAAAAAAACTTAAATTTCGTCAATTTTGGCGCAGATAAATTTTCTTAATTATATAATTACCTGGATATGAAAGTACCACTTTCAATATATCTCAATTTGTGTCATTTTGTTGCCTATTTCAACCTATTTAGTTCTTTTCTAGGACTACTCGTATAATTGAGTAATGTCTGTAAGTCAAAAGACCTTCTTTTTCAACTATTAATTTCATTATATGTAATTTAAAAATGAAGAAACATTTTTAAAAGTGGCAATTTCATTTAAAACTGTTTTTTCTTGTGTCTTTCGTGCTTCAGTTTACACTGATTCGCTTTGATTAATTAATTTTGACTATACAGTTTATTACGAGAGGACAGACTCTTTAGCTTCCAATCACTGCAAGGATTTAAATAAATGAATACATAATTATGATAATTAGATTTTTATTTTTAAATATGAGTTTATACTCGTATATACTAAATTGTATACAAACTATTACATTAAGATTAACCTAAAAGCCAAGCCATTACTAGTGATACTTTTTAGTTGTATTTTCGTATAAATTTCATAGTAATTACTAATTGTTTTAGAAACGTAACAAAATTTGATAAATAAATTGTTGTAAGTCAAATTTTTCGATTTAACATTTACTAAGGCGCATTTAAGAACATGTAACTTTATTTTGATTAATGAACATATCAATCACCAATCATTTATGAAATTTAAATTAATTTTCAATGCAAATATTTACAATTAGTTTAAACTAAAAATCATTTTTACGTAAACAAGGAACAAATAAAGTTTAAAAATGTTATGAATTTAATTATTACGATTATAAAATTAATCACTTTTGAAAGGCAAATTATTTTCATTCAATATAAGTAGATTCTTTTTATGGACGTATATTTGAATTAAAACAATAAAAATTCAAAAATCTATCGCTTTTTGTTTGCAGGAATATAATGTTTCTTTCACGATATATATGTAGGGTGATTTTGAAATAGTGAAGCAAACACGAAAAATCACATAAGTAATAATTATTCGTTTATTGTTATCAATACTACAGGTCAAATATGATTGAAACTGTTAATATAATTTTTATTTCATTTTTTTTAAATTATTAAAAACATAATAATTATTTATTATAATAACAAGTAACAAAAATATTATGAGTCAGATTATATGGCAAACTACTAAATCATTATTTTTTCTTTACCAAGAGTTTTTTTTCCGCAGTATTATTATAACCTAACTGGGATTCAGTATGTAAAAAGTGTGTTGTTCAGTAAAGATAACGGATCTAAGAACGGCCGGGTCTACATCCCGGTGCTACTTGTTGAGCTAGCCGACTAAGCGCCGTTCAGCACTCCCAAAAGATATAAAGTTTATAGCACAAAGATATATTAAAAATACAATTTAATTAAGTATATTTTGTATTTTTTAGAGATAAATAAATTTAAAGGAAGTAATATTTAATGAAGAAAGCTCTAGAACCAGCCAAGTCTACTTTGCAAAACTGATCTTCTTTGTAGACTATCAAGTGCCATTCACGTTTTCCACAATGTGTTACTACAGCTACAATATAAATTGACGTATGTTTCACTGTTACAAATGCAATGGTTTTAAAACTGACCCATATTAAGAATGTTTTAATATTGTTAATGAGTAGAAAAGAAAATCGTTTTGAAATTGATGTTTAAATTAAAATAATATTATAAAGATTATCTCAGAAGTCAAATATATGCCTTATAATATTTTATGATTAATTTTAAATCAGTTAATAATTAACATAACATTTCGACTATATTTAATTGCTTTAATTCATATGTAATTTTTATTTTAAATCAAAATATAGAATAACAATAAAATTGACTAAGCAAAAAAATTCATTTCGATTTATGTATTTATAATTAACAAAGTGTGAAAACATTCAATTCATTTTAAAAATTTCGGCTTTCTGCACTCACAGTTAAAATATTTAAATATAATAATTTAAACAACAAATTTTACTTTTATATACATTTCAAATAATTGCTTCCAATTTGTTGTTTTAATTTTATTTAATATCTAACAATGGTCCAGTAACCCGTAGTTTCATCGCGTCTATAATAGCGTGGCCGATTATCTCTGAATACAGTAATAGCGGGAAATTGGTTCTCTTGTATAAATTTAATGGTTGCGCGCATCTGCAATATAAAAAGTACAATATGTATATTTAATATCACATTTAAAATAATTAATTAATAAATAAATTACATGCATAGCAAAGTGTGGTGGTTCCACATCAGGACTTGAGGATAAATGCTGTAAAATAAATTCATCAGTTTGTGATAGCCATAAATCTACACCACGAAGTGGATCATAATTGAATGGGCCAATACGTAGCATTCCCAAAGAAGAGTCGTATACATCAAGTACCTTCAATATATAAGACACATTTTAATATATATTTGTTTTTTTTAATATATATGGTATATATAATTTAAAATTGTATTTGATACAATTTAAAATTGTTCGGTTTCTTATATTTTTACAGAAGTCAAAGATCATGTATCTTTTAAAGAATGATATCACAATAAATACCATATATGCAAAAGTTACCACAACGCATATTATTGATTTTGTTTTATTAATTGCATTACATTTTTATAATATATGAATAATTTAGAATTTACCGTTTGTGCTCCCATAAAAATGCGTGCATCTCTTAATTGCCTATCTGGACCTCTCTCTGGGAAAGTAGCTGGAAATATTTCACCGGTATTTATATTTACACCTACGCCATAGATGATGGGGAAATTAATGTCACCGCGTACAATGGTATTTAAGTCTCCAACACAGGCCTGTGTTAAGTCAATTTCGAGGTGATGTTTGTGGAATGATTCTGTAAATTAAATTTTTTTGTTAATTCATATTAAGTTATTAAGTTATAAGAATAAAGAACTACTTAAATGAAATAAAACCTCCCAGAACTAATGTCGGTTCATGAAAGATGTTATATACCATATATCTATAAATAAGCCTGTAGCTTGGGGTAGTGTTATAATGACATTGTATGCGTGTTTGGGTTGCAATGAGTTAAAAGATTTTTACTATTAAATATAAGTGGAAATGTATAACACAATTGAAGAAGTGCTTTGATAGCAGTTGAATGTATATCACAAATCTGATGTACTATATAGAAATTGTGAAAAAAGTTTATACTACCGAAAGCAACATAAACATGCTTGATTAAATGATTGAGTATTAAGTAATGATTGAGTATTTTTACGAAGATCCAATCAAAGATCCAAATTGAATCAATTCAATCTGGAAATGCTTTTGAACTTTTCAATACCCTATTATCGAGGAACTATGTTACTCTTATGTGGGTACCGGGACAATGATGGCAATGAAATAGCAGATTCCCTAGCAAAGAGGGGTGCATGTACTCCTTTCATTGATCCAGAACCCTTTTGCGGGGTAACAAATACCTTCACAAATAACTTATTACGTGAACGGGAGAAACAAAATCTACTTGAACACTGGTGAGCCCAAACAGGCATGTGGCAGTCAAGAAGATTCACTGATCCTGAACACATCAACGTTGACGCTATCGTGAACCTTAACAGAAACGATATTGCAATCTACGCTGAACTTCTTACAGGACACTGTAGACTTAATTATCACATGAAGATTATAGGTGCAGTATAAAGTGATTCCTGTCAAATCTGTCATGAGGAGAAGGAAACATCAGAACATATCCTATGCAACTCCTGAACGGCGGCAAGGCGTAGACTTGACTACCTTGGAAGCGCGATCTTAGTCCCAAATGAAATAGGTGAAATTAAGCCAACAGCAATAACGGATTCATAAATAGTGTAGAATTGGTTTAGTTGGGCCTATAGGCGCACAAAAGATCTTTTAGGTAGGGGTGCATCCAAAGCCTATTATTTAATAATAGTAGTTTTACGAAGAAATGTAGATATATTGCTATTGAGAACTGCATAGAAGATTGTTTAATATTAGATTCACGGAACTTTGGTCACACTGAATTAGATGAACATAATTAAATTAATGTCCCTCCTGTAGGATAAAATTTTGTGGATAGGATAAAACTTAACATTATTTATTAGAGAAGACGATTGTATAGAAAGATTGCATTTTAAAGATTAGAGATCTATAACAAGTTGTAATTATTATAATCGTAGATATGATTAATTTATTATAATTATGTTTATTAAATTAAAATGTTTTGATTCAAAAGAAATTTTGCCTACTGTGGAAACATCTTGAAAGTCAAAATAAATTGTAAAAATACACGTATATCCACATATACATATATAAACATATAAAAAGATGGAATATAATTTCAATCGAGTGAGACGATTGTTCATTTGTAATTTTTTAAAGTTAAATCCAATAATTTCTTCATAATAAAATATATCATCACAGTATATTATATAGATATATTCCTTCAACTATTTTAAGATGCATAAGTTTATTTGTAATTTAGTTTCTTAAGTTTTTTGTTTTTAACTGAAAATGTTGCAGTTTCAAGTACAATAGAAAATAAAAAATATTTAATTAAAAGTATTTTTCTTTAACTTATTAAAAACACCTTTAACATAAGAGAAAATTATAAAAAGTTTCCTATTTCTGGACAAAGAAAGAAACTTAAAGTCTTAAGTTTGTATCCTTAACAAACACAAAATGAAAATGTATCATAATAAAGGACCTTTGCAGAAGGTGGTGTGCTTTGAAACTTACGCATTATGCTGTAGAAAACATCTTCACCATATGATTGTGGATCTTTGTAGCCACCAATTAATTGTAATTCAATACGTCCTTCTGGATAGCCTAAGGCAAGCTCCTGCACACGTGCAACCATTGCACACACCGCTTCATCAACCCCAGAGCCATCAAAGTGGGCTAAAGCAACTGCTCCGGATCCTGTAAAAAGGCAAAATAGTTTGGCTTAAAACATGTTCAACAATAAAAAGTAAATATATATAAAGCAGATTGTGGGTAGGTAGATAATTTCTTTTTTTATATTTATA
>NC_051848.1:25166-38096 GCF_002237135.1 Teleopsis dalmanni
AAATATTCAAATTAGCGGCGTTGTGAGTGAGCAGAAGTTAAAGAAGAAAGCATGTAGAAATAAAGCAGCGCGGCGCACTCACGTTCTAACCCAACTGTGAGCGCATACACAATTTGTTTTTGTTTTCAGCCCAACGTTGTTGTAGTGTTTCTTCTTCTTCTCACTAAATGGTCAACTCGGTTCGTTTGGCTGGCAACCAAACAAATGTAGGTAAAACTTGCAAATTTTTTTCTTCTTCTTTGATTTGTTGTTGAATTGGTGAATTGTGTCTTGTATGCAAATGAATATTTCGCACTTGTGGATTTCGACATGAAATTTCAATTTTGTAACAACAACAACAGCAACAGAAATAACAACAAAAGCAATTAGTGCCTTTGTTGTTGGTAGCACAGTGCAGTGTCAACATATGTGTTAGAAATCTGAAGTAGAGCATTTGGACGTTTGGTCGCTTTAATTATTATATATTATCATGGCTCATATTTTAATTTTTACACTTGTTTAGTAAGGTTAGATGCGGAAGTATTTAGTAAAAAGTATTTTTAAAAAATTAATACTTTTTAATTTTAGTTAGTTATTCAATAGAAATTAAATTATAAAAATTGTGTTTTATTTTTCTTTAGTTTTTGAAATGTCAAGAATCCGTATATGAGGCTATCATAAAGTAGTATCTAATTCCAGTTGTCTTCAAAACTCATCCGTTTCTTTTAAACATAATCACATATATTTAGAAGGCATTAAATAACATTTCAGTGACAGCAGAAATTGATTAATGAGATTTTTATCTATGGCGGTTTACTAACATTTTTTTCACCTTAACTTTCAGTTATTTTAATATACATGGTGTTTCTAAAATATTCCTCAGAAATGACGAAAATTATTCCTTGGGCCAAGGCCAGGTCAAAAGAACAAAAATCTAATAATGTGAGCTTTTGCCATATTAACTAAGTTTGCCACATAACAAAGAAAACTCAGATTAAAAAAACGTTTAGTCCAAAAACCCTAAATGTCTTAAAATCAATAGCATTAAAAATGTTTCATTCTTATACCAAATTATATATATAGTTCATACAGCATCAAAATTAATATATTATCTGAAATGGCTTTGTATTTGAAGAGATTCAAAAGTCATTTGATATATTTATTGACCGGAATGTGGAGTAGTATGCAATATATTTATCTAATTATCATTTACATTTGGTCCCAACCTTATCTTATGAATCAATTAAAAACCATAAAGTTTTCGGTGCCCTTTTGCGACAGGTTTACCTTTTCATTTAATAAGAATCGTTTAGCTAGAAAACAAAGTGAGCTGAATCTGACTCATCGCCTAAAAGTTCCAACAATTCATACTTTAATCAACTAATTTTACTTATGGTTTTTTGAATTCTGTGAACAGGTGCATTAATTTAATGATAAAAAATTTTTTTCTTTCATGAATCAATTTGTCTAAAATATTATTGTTTAACAAAAAGTGAGTTTATCTTTTTATTATTGAAGTTAAAGAATCGGGCTAAGACTACTCCTTATTCTCTTGTTTTTATTAAATTTAATAGTGGTAGACTCTAAACCACACATATAACGGCATTCATATATAAAATGATACCGCAAATATTTTTGTTGCCTTGTCAGCAAATGAAACAGCCATTATAATCTTGATCTTGACATAAAATATAGTTCACTGAGCAATATTTTAAAAGATATTAGAGGGGCTATTAAAATATCTACAGCTGGTGTTATCAATCAATTACGGTCAATCGACGATTTAGCAGACGATTTGGTGTTGATGCAGTTTCTTGAAGTCAATCGTCTGGAACGTTTCCAAGGATATTACACTTTTAAACAAAATGCCTAACTTAAAAATCATATTTATTAATGTTATGAAAATTTTTTAAATTATATATACATACATTTTTTTATATATTGTATACGGTTTTATACACATACGAGTATCGTGGATTGTTTTATCTTTAAAATACTTTTTATTTTAAGTAAATATTTCTTAATTTGAAATTCCAGCTAAAATGAGTAAGTTATAATTAGTAATCATAGTAAAATTAAAAAAAAATTACATTAAAACATCGCTGAACCAACTTTCGTTATTGGGATGGCTTTCCTTAAGTATTATTAAGGAGACTTTTTACAAATTAAGAAAAATACATTCAAGTTTGTAATAATTTCAAGAAGAAATGAACTCTTTTTCTCAGAAATTTCTTAGCAATCAAAAAGCGTAAAAGAGTGAACATTTTCGCAATATACATAAAGAGAACGCCTACCAAAGAATGCAATTGCTGTCTGTCGAGCTGTGATCTAAAGAGAGAGTGTGTTGAAATGAGAGCGACAAGAAGTTCTGCGCCGTTTTGTCGTATAAAGCAAAAAACTATCAATTGCGATCGCAATGATTCAATAACTTTGTCATTGTTAATAATGATGACTAATGGGCAACGCAACGACAAAAACAACAAGCGAAACAGCAACAACTCAAACAGCAATGAATACTGAAACAGACACAGACAAACAATACCGGCAAACAAATCGCTAACTCAGAGGCGTTCAAACATGCCTAACATCAACAAAAGCAAGTATGACTGACAGAAATAACAACAACAACAATGAATGAAGAAGAGGGCAAGAGCGGGGTTTTTCTTTTTCAGTTTCCAGCTGTTGAATCAACTGCCGCTTTAAAGGAGAGCCCATAAGTTGACGTCTGACAACGAATTCCACAGATGAAAAAAAAAGTTGCCCATTTTGTTGGTGTTGTTGTTTTTTTTTTTGATTGTTACTTTTAATGCTGCAGTTGATTTTGTGTTGCATGCAATGGCATAACAATGCAGTTTGCAGTCGGTGGAGAAATTTTTTCTTTGGACAAATTTCATTTAGAAATAAAATCTCAAAAAAAGAAAAAAAAAAAAAGGAAAATAAATAAATGCTCATACTATATATGAAAAATACACTGCGTTTCACTTGAATAGCACACTCCACATATTTAATTTCTTTTCTTTACAACTTTCAAATAAATAAAAAAAACCTATTGGTTAATATTCTTTATTAAACAAATAAAAAAAATTGAATTTGTTCAACAATTATTAAATTAGGAGCTGAGAAACTAAAAAAATATAAAAATGACATTAATAAATTTTTACCTTGCTCGACGTCAATGCTTTCGAGCAGCCTCTTATAGTAGGCATAGGCTGTCGATAAGTCGCTTGGTCCTATACGGTATTTACGGTATTTATTTCATTTAACGTTGACCTTCTCCATGTTGTTTTTGGACGAACTCTACCTCTGCGGTTACCTTGCGGGTTATATACCAACGTCTGTTGACAAATTTGGTCCATCCAAATTTTCTTTTGCGAATTTCAAGGTTGACATCTCTTAGATTTGTTCTGGCCCAAAGGTCTTGATTTGATATTCTGTTTGGCCAGAAAATACGCAAAATTCTGCGGAGACAGCGGTTGACAAATACTATCAGCTTGCTTTGTATGTTTTCCGTTAAAAACCGAGTTTCGCAACCATACAGGAGAACGCATGCTTAATAGACTTTTATCTTTGTGTGTAAACTATAGATATTGGAGCTCCACACTTTATTTTGATAAAGGTACTTTAATTTACTTTAACTTTTATACTTATTTCGGCAAAAATATTAGTGATATCCACACAGTTTTGGGTTGTTTTGGGTTTCTTTGGAAAAAAAGAAATAGTTACATTTTTTATTATAAAAACATTAATTAATTAATTAAAAAATTAATTTACGCCAGTGATATTTTAAAGTTTGTAAACAGCAGAGATAATAACACTCATAGCTGTATTCTTCTTCTTGTTAGAGATGGAACGAGAAGTCATCCTAAATTCAAGAAATTAAGATAAATCTATAAATAAAATTGCAAAATTAGTGAAATGCTATATGGATTGTACTATTCAAGCGAAACACAGTGTATGTATATGTAAAATATATTTTTCAATTAATTATGAAATTAGTATATAATAAAAAACAATGGTTTTTTATTTAGCCCTTACATCCCTTCTCTGCTCACCAAATTTCTTAAAAAATTTTAACCGGATTAAAAAGTGTTGTTTAGCTACATCGAAAACGCAACACGTTAAATGTCATATGATATGTTATATTTTGACAGATGGCTAACATGATAGATAGGCAAATAGAAGAGGAAAACGATAGGCAAAATTAGAAGATTGCCGCAGAGCCGTCAATGATGAAGGAGATTTTGTAAGAACCAGCCTACAATACAATATATATATAAATAAAAACTTGAATAACTGTTTTTTCTATTATCTTAAATGATTTACTTAAACAAGGTCCTTCAGACCTGGTTATACTCCTTTGCAATGAAATTGAAATACTTTCGCTAAATAATATGCAAATATACATTTAATTAGAATACTGTGGATTACGTTAATAAGTTGAATATTTATATACCTAACATTAACTAAAATTAATTAATGCGATTGTAATTTTAATTATTTAATTAAATATTTTTTTCGTCACTCAAAAATTTAATTATTCATTACTGACAATTTCCATTGTTAATGGAATTGCAAATATCCGCCACAACACTTCCGTTTCGTTCTTTGAATTCTTAAAAATATTTCGTATATAAATCACGAAGCATATTATATACTTCTGAACAGATACAAGTATGTATGTATGTATATCTGAAACTGTTATTGTCATATATGTCACAAGTGCTGAAAGCAGAGACTTATTCGCATGCATCTCTTCTTACATGCAAATATCTTGCAGTACAAAAATTAAAATCTTTTAAGTGCTAATCTCGATTGCAACAAGAATTTTACTAATTTTCTTGATAAAATTATGAAAAAAAAGATCGGGTGGCTTCAAATATCTTTATTTTTGTATGTACGTGCAAACGAATGAATGAAGAAACTGCTTCCAAACCCTTCCCTGCAAAATGTTTATGGGGTGAACGAACATACGCTGAAAATGACTCTTAGGTTCCAAAAATGGTTTGTGCTCTTTCAATATAAATCAGAATACAGGCCAATATCTTGAAAATGATTTATTCGATTAGGTTGAAATATACTATAGATTGATGTCTTAAATAAGTTTAGTTAGAAATAATGGTGTTTCAAAATTGATTTTTTTTTGATATTTTTCTTTTTTTTGCCTAAAAAGCTCGGTTATCTTAAAATTTAAAAACTATTTTTTGTATTTTCGATCTATCGATAATTTATTATTATTTTACAAACATATTTTGCCAAGGAATTGCCTATCTATCACGCATCATTTTTCTGAAAACGTGTGTTCAACTTACCGCATTTTTAACAAAAACACGAAGTTATGGTTGAAAAAAGTAATAGATTAAAGCTTTTTACGAATATACGAATTTTTCAAAAATTATCCGACTTGAATCAGCATATTTCCTGCGTACATTTAAGTACTGGAGATACAGTCATTTAAGAGACTGCATGCTTTGTGCTAGATGAGATGACACTTGGAAACGTGTTGTTGCTTTTATAATATATAGCAAAGGTTAACATTATTAAAATATTTATATTTTTTAATTTTTTATATATTAGATAAAATGATTATTTAAATATTGATTAATTATTAAAAAAAATAATATATGTATTATAAATATACTTAAAATGTAAGATAGTTCTAAGTTATATATTAGTTATTTGAACTAATATATATGCTATATATAGTACATATATTAATTCGAATAAAATTTTTTATGTTTTTTCCTCCAATGTTCGATATTACTTGAATACGGACTCTTAAAATCTGTTTGTTGCTTCCTAATAAACCAATAACTGTCCTCATCTTTACTAAAAACCCAAACAAAATTAATTTAAATTTCATACTACCAGACAATTTTAAAACTACTTAAATACGTAAATAAAACTGCTTACATAAATATAATATGTAAACAAAATTAAGCGCCAGAACTTTAAATAAAACATATAATTGTATTGTGAGGTGCCAAAATTCTTTTCATATTCATTACGGGATGATATCAAGCACCTGTCGTTATCGTGACATGTGAAAAAGAGAAATACTTCGAATATCTCAACTGCTACACGTACGTTTTGTGTTGTCTCAATTCTTTTGATCGAATGGCTGACTGGCTGACCGAAAAAAAGCATCTTAAAGAGAGTGTGTCCAATATCTTTAAAATATGAATTATGCAGATTCTTTAAATTCTTGAACCCTTTTCTTCCGTTAAGCGTTATCGTAAGTCCTCAACTACATACCATTTTTCCGTCTGTCCGGACTTTAGGCTGGTGAAAATGAATACATATATAAAAGGCAAAGTGTGTATATGGCTGTCTCTATGTATGTATTGGTTTTGAACTTATTTAAAGAATGTAAATTATAATTCAATGCATGATTAATTATTTTTGAGATATATATTTTATTTCCAATACTATCTATCCGCCTTTTGCATTTGTCACTCACTTAGCCATATTAGCCATAGACATATGTAACTTTACTCCTTAACTAACAATTGCATTAATTATGTTGAAAAATTCATTATAGGATTATTTTAAATTTAACTTATATTGCAATTAAGAATCAAATTAATTTATTGTATTGGGTAATTATTTCGGGACAAACGGCGATCGATATATGGCTATAAAAATTAAGAAAATCACAAAAAATTAGTAAAATGGTTTGGAAAATGAACCAAATAATAATTTTTATTTTTTATAAATAAAGTTTGTTACATATTTCATATTGTTTTTTTTTCCGTAATAGATAACGTCATTTGCATTAAAAAAACAACAAAAAAATTAAAATTGATTTTTATATTTGTACATAATTTATAACGTATATTAGATACTTCAGGGCCTCTTTTAAACTTTTTGTTCTATTTATTTTTCTAACCATTAGTATATATTAATCATGGAGCCATATATAATTATTAATAATTTATAAATAACTATATACTTTCTCTCTCGACTTCTCAAACAAGATTTAGAAGGGTCTATATATTGTATAGATAATTTTTTGGGCTTCAGTTATAAGCCCTAAGCCCCATTATGTTTGTCATAATGTCGTGATTTAATAAAGATAAGTGTTTCTTTGTTGTTGCTACACCACTAACATATGATAAATATATATTGACTCCAATTAATATATCTTAATTTTTTTCTATAAGTATTAGAACTATTTTACCATTTTTTTGCTACTGTAGACGCTCAAAAGTAGACCATATAAAAAATGTATGAAATAAACATAAAATAATTGAATAAAAATTAATTGTAATAATTGCGGAATACATTAATTGCTTTAATTAAGAGCATCATCATCATCATCGGTTCTCTTAAGGTATTGTTAGCTACACATATAATTTGCTGACATTTTACTTTAATTAATTTTAATTTGCAGACCAATAATTTGAACTAACCTCACTCACACAAAACCTTAAATAATTAATTAAATTCGCTTGCTTCCTATAAAGTGTTTCTAATTAAAATGATTTTATTTAAAATGCATTACCCGAATCGTGCACGCTTAACTGTCAGCCGCCCACTTTTCTAGAGTAGTGCGCCGTACACTGCAAAGCATAGCACCATTTCGTCTTTGCAGCCGCTAAATTCCGCAAATATTTTTAAACAAATGAATAGTGAACCAGCCGAGCCGAGCCGAACCGAGCCGAACCGAGCCAAGTCGAACCGAATCGTACATTGTATTCGGTTTTCTTCTATTAAGATTTTGTTTGCAATTGTTGTTGCTACATTTTTGCTGTTCACATATAAATCATTCTAATACTCAATATTTTGTTATTGCTTTCGTAGTTGTGTGGTTGTTGTTGGTGATGTTTGTGTTGCTTATTAAACTTTTCGGTTTAGTAATTTCGCTCACATGTTTTCTTTTCATTTTTTTTTTATTATTTTTATTATTAAAATATGTTTTTTTTCATATATTATTGGCGCCAAGCAAGAGTCAGCATTTTTATGGGGTGGCGTTATGCGCGTTTAAGCCAAAATGTGGTTACGAACACACGGAAATAGGAGGATAATTTGCCAAAATTATAGAATGTCATTTTTTTTAAACTTTTTAGAATTTCAAAGAAAGAATGAAAAATGTTGATAATGTTCTTAAAGAAGGTTAATTGATGTCCAAAGGCAATTAATAGATTGAATATTAAAATAAATTACAGATCTTATCAGATATATTGTGTGGTATAAAAATATTTCTCTCGAAATCTCCAACGCTGCCTTATTCAATTGAATTCAATTCTGTAGTCGACTACAGAATACTTAAACTTGATTTGAATATCAAGCTTAAACCAGTATGCACACCGAACTTGATAGTTTGAGAAGAACAAGAACACATCGAATAGATTAACAACGAAAGTATAATGAGCACAGTGGCGTAACTACATTTTTTAGGCCTGTAAGCAAATTTTAACTAAGGGGCCCCTACCAACATACTAAGGGGCCCCTCTTTTTATACTCTTTACACGAAAAAATGTAAAAAGGGTATATAAGGTTTGTCAAGATTTTCGTAACGCATTAAAGGAAACTTCGGAAATACCATTAAGTATATATCAGTATACTTTTACAGTTCAAACTACTCTCTCAGCTTTTGAACTATTCGAATAAAACTTTATACACATACTTTTCGGGAGCGCACCCTGTTCACCATTTGATTTGATTAAAATTGGACGTCTATTTCTTGTAGCTGTGATATAAACTTAACAATCGGATATGAGGTTTCTCCGTTTTTAATAAAGGTATTCAAATGGAATATGGTGTATACAGTACTGATATTTGCAAAAGACAACGTACAAAATTATTTTCAAATGGGTTTAAATTTAGATATAGCTTCCATATAAACTCTCGATCAAGACACATATTTTTCTTAGAAAAACTTTTTTATTTCATTAATAGGTTTAATATTTTATTTGAAGTACATACATATTATGTACTTTAAATTTAAAATTTACGTATCTTTTATAAAATGCAATATGAAGTTATTCCAACAAAAAACGTTTCGTCCCACTTTTGAGAATTTATTAAAAAGAAATACAATGAATACAAAAATTTATAGTGGGGCCCCCTAAATTCGGGGGCCCGAAAGCGTTGCTTCCAGTTGCTTCCCTGTAGTTACGCCACTGAATGAGCATCAATAATTCCTAAATATCAACTTGTGCCGTGTGAATAGTATATTACTTTCTAAATACATTGCTTCATAGAAATAATTGTATGTAAAGATTAATAAGTTATGTGATAGGTCGGCAGCAATTTAAAAGTATTCTCAATTCAAATAACAACGTAACACAGCTGAAATTCTCTTCTATTGAGTGTACAACCCTTTTGAGGCAATTTTTCTGAATCGAGTTCTTTTTATCATACATAGAACAGCTTATCTGCTTCTGATCGGATATCTTTTTTTTGTGGCCAAAAGTTGGCTGGCAGTGTGTATCCACTTAATGGTGTTTTCTTCGTAATACGTTAAAAAAAAAATTGATTTATGCATATGGATGAATTGATAGTAAGCTAAAGTTTTCCTGGTATTGAACTCAGGACCCGAAAACAGTAAAGAGAAAAAAGGGAAAGGGGGTGAGAGATATGGGAGGAGAGGGAGAAAGAAGTCACGAGGTACATGGAAGAGAAGAGATAAAAAAAGATAGAGGAAGAAAGAGAGAAAAATCTAGTGGGAAAGGGAGAGAGATATAAGGAGAAAGACGATCGAAAACGAATAATACCCGAAAAGGGAAGAAAAGTCAAATGCGAGCGGAGAGAAAGAAAAAAAAGGATTAAATATACATCAATGACTCATGGCGTTCGTAGAAGTATAGAAAAAATGATAGAACAACAAATTTAAGTATATATGATTAATTTAAAACCCCAAAATATGATACTATTTATGTAAGAATTTAGTGAAATGTATCAGTATATTGAGATAATATTTAAGTAATATGTATTTAATATGAGTTGACAAGATTGATTTGACATCTTTTGAGTTAAAAATAATTGAATTTACTAGCGGAAATACTGAAAAATAGATAATTAGGTGTTCCACTAATTTCAACCTCAACCCAAAATATAAATGTATATACGTAACTAAACGTTCTATGTCAGAACATTGACCCTTATCAAATAAAACTATTGATATAACTTTAAAATCTATGTGTCTCTAGATTGTTTACGATATTTCTACTCAATTTGCGATTTGCACTTTTTTTCATTAATTTATTTAAGAGATATAGAGATTACTCTCTGACAATCAATCTAGGGGTGTGTCTGGTGATTGGAATAGCTTTATAGTTACTTGAACTTAGATTGAGTTCATACTAGTCAGTTTTGAGATTGTGTTTTCGCTGATGCATAAACATCTGCTTAATTTGTATCTACCACTTTACAAAACCCTTAGACCCATCGCTTCTCTACAACTTATATTTTCTTTTGCCTAAGTCTGTATGCATGATTCAGGCCAGCCAACTCATTAAGATAAAAAAATGAAAATTAATCTTTCTTTTTGCAATTGACGACGCACAAATGTAAAACATGAAAAATAATTTTATTTTTCCATTTTCCTTTACTTTTATTTTCTTTGGTCGTTTGTTTACACTTTTTATATGCGATTTGTTTGTGTATTGTTTTGATTAATTTTTGCTGTAGTTTTTCGCTTGTTATTTTCAAATTTGTCAACATTGAAAGGCACAAAAAGAAAAAAAAATAAAATAAAATAAAACAATAATAACAATAATAAATAATTTTACTTTGCTTTTTTGTAGTAAACAAAATCGTCGAAAAGCATCAGAATGCGCTTGTTTTGTTAAATACGGGAAACCTTGTAATCTGCCTTGCTTGCACTTGGTTCTCTTATCCTACTCGTTCTATACTTTGTCATTTTCTGTGTTCCGATAATTAAAAAAAAAATTAATTTACTATAAAACTACTTTTATTAAATAATTTAAAAAATACTCATAGATAAGTTTTCGTTTCGGCACGTGAATAAATTGTTGAAATTCCAGTCTTCTCTCATTCACAAATACTGCGCACTACCAAATAAGCAATACCACCAAATAAGCGTCTTTCTAATACACCGACAAAAAATTTATAGGCCAATGGTGGAACAATGCGTAATTCCACCTAATCTACGAGTATCAAGACCAAAAATTAATTTCGGTTGTACTTTCGCAAATACTTACATACATTGTTTGTTTTATAATTGAAAAAAACTTACAGAAACTTACAGAATAAATAAGGCCCAAATCAGGGTTTAATGTCTATAAATTATGTTACATATAAACAGAATATATAATAATAATGTAGTTTAAAAAAAAAAAATATTGTTATATATTGTGTAAAATAATAATTTATAATAATTATAATAATAATAATCAATTATAATAATTAATTATATAATTAATTAAAATGCAAAAAATTTAGGCTAAAAAATGCGCCAGATTGTATCGTTATAAATTAATTACTTACCGTTGATTTTTGCGTATTATGTCTTGAAATTTGTTTTCTGGTCTAGAATCCAATAGTTCGATAATTCTTTTAGAGTAACCCTATCTGATACAAACAAGCAATTAACTACCAATTTCCAACTAATCAATTACCAATGTCGACCTTTTCTGCCTAGATTCACAAAAACTCTCTGTGAAAAGTGACTGGTTTGTTTGCATATTACCAAAGAGGCAGACATACGGACACTATAAATCGATTCCTCTTGAGTGTCAAATTGATAACATGTATATTTATATATTGTCCACTGCTTTCTTGATCGCTTTACACTATATGAAAAAAATTTCATATACGGCTGTATAGTATAAATTATAAATTTGTTTTTTTTTCTTGACATATAGTTCTTTCGGATTTTACCAAATACCAATACCTATCATCATTAATCTCTGTAAATATTCATTGATCATTGATAGTCACTGTTCGGAAATAATTTGAAACTTGCAAAGACATTAAGCCAAAACTCTCCCCAACTTGAAACATAGACTCACGAACTGAACCAGGCAGCCAGTGTTGCACCTGATTTGTCCTGATATTTAATTATTTAATAATTAATAATTATTTTAAAGAACTATTAAAGTTATTATTGTTGTTTTCAATGTTAACACTTTCAAATTTTCAAATAAATATGCAATTTTGAAGTATATTTACAATAGTATGAGTCATGTACTCATGAGAAGTGTTAAAATATATGAACAAAAATAATTTATAAAAATATAAAACATTTGAAGTAATTTTAGTTGATAATTCTAAAAAAAAAAATAATTTATTGTTTATTAATTTTGAGATGTGTTGAGCTTTGGCAGAAAAGTTTGAGAGATATTGTATGACGTCGCATTGTTTTAATAACTACAAAACTTCCAATGTCTCTCAAATAGTTAGGCATGCTTTCCATCCAACAGGTTTATAAAATATATTTTCCATCACGTTTCTCTAGGATAGCTTAATTTGCAGTGAAATCAAATTAAGTCAGCTAAGTGAAGTGAAGCTAACTTAGATCAGTGATACTCAAACTTTTGGTTTTGGTTGAAAAGAATTTTGCTAACTTATCAATTTAACACACTCTGTAAAATAATTTATGAGAAAACCTTTCAGCGTTAAATAAAATAAATTGTAATACAAAGTTAACAAAAAGTTGGTTGAGTTATTAATTACAAGGTATTAGCGGCACACTTCAAGAAATTAGCGGCACATAAAAGTGCCGTGGCGCAGTAGTTAAGAATTACTGAAATAGTTTATTGTTTATTATTGTTTATAGATAAAAATTTTTAATAATAATTAATAAAATAATTATATCACACAATGAAAATATCTCACTTCCTACTAATTATCTTACTTAATTGAATTCATATCAGTTACGAAGTTAATCCCTTCACTGAATTCGAACAAGAATTTAATGCGATGTTCAATTTAATTTTTTATCAAACTGCAATAAATGCAAAAAAAATTAAAGTCTCGAAATAAAAA
>NC_051848.1:38196-47517 GCF_002237135.1 Teleopsis dalmanni
CCACCACAATGGCTTTTTCTTTCCCCTCTGTGATTTCAGCGGGCAAGAACGGTCCAAGGCTATGTTGCAAGCTTTTGTGAAGGTTTCCACAACGTTATCTAGCGATTGAGGAGTCTCTACTTCTTCAATAGGATATAGAGGAAGTAGATTTAGTAAATTGGTTCGATATCTACTCCAGTTGGTATTACGGTAATTCCGATAAGGTTTCTCAACTGGACATTGTAGATTTATATAGAATTGAATATAACGATGGTCAGAGAATGAGTGTTCATCAAGAACTCTCCAATCCTTAATCTCAAGATCTGTGTTTTCAGTAGTTAACGTAATATCTAAAACTTCTTTTCTGCCTGCAATAATAAAAGTAGGTTCTACTCCTGTATTGCATATATGAAGATTATAATCTAGAATAAAATCGAATAACGACTCACCTCTTTCATTTATGTCCGAGCTTCCCCAGATTGTGTGATGAGCATTTGCATCGGCTCCAATCACAACACCAGTCATTCTTTCTGCTGCTGTTATCACGAGCTGCTTAAGTATTCCCGGTGGTGGATTTCCTATATGGTCGTGGGCCGTGTATGATGACACCACCCATACGGTTTTGCCGTCGATTTCCAAACTCACTGCAGTATGGTCGTCATCACTAAAATTATTCAAAAGGAAACAATTAATGTACTTTTTAACTAACACACATGATCTAGGTCTACTTGAGTCTGTGTTGCTGATAAGTTTATAGTCATTTGTTCCGATTCCACAGATCCGGTTTTCCAGTATCCATGGTTTCTGAATCAGAACAATATCGGCTCCACCCTGTGCAAGGTGGATTAGAAGGTTTGCTGAAGCAGCTTTAGAGTGGTGGAGATTAATTTGAAGCACCTTCATCAGGTAATTGAACCTCTACCACCGTTTTATCGGCTTCGTCATCCGAGTCCAGGAGCCCACTCTCATCGAATAGGTTGCCCAGACTGGTCACCGACCCCGCATCCGATTTGTCTGCAGACATCAGAGACAGCGAGTCCACCTCCATTTGATCTGGCAGGTCTTCACTCTGTGTTTCCTCACAACTCTGCTGTCTTAGCATTGGTCCTTTAGCTGGTTCCTCCAGCAAGGGCTGATTAGACGTAATCTTCTCCGGTTCTTCCGTGGCATCGGTACGATAGACCTTGAGATTTAGTTTCTCGAAGCCATAGGAGATTACGTATTTAGCTTCGGAGAGCGGTTTCAATGACTCCGCATTTAATACAAGGACAGCTTGTCTGGTCGGTCCAAAAGGCTCCTCTAATTTTACCACCTTCCAATTTCCAGTTGGAAGGTTGGGGTTGCAGATCCTGATTATTTTCAGAATTTGCTCCGGGTCAGTTTGTTTAGTTGGTCTTAAAAGAAAACAAATTTGTTTTCCTTTGCAACATTGTTGCCATATGAAGTACAGGCAGTTAGCCTGACTGAAATTGAATATAAAAACGCGCGTAGGCGTTGTGAGATATCTTAATGCACAATATATTGATGCGCATACTTAAGATACAAAAATTGTGTAGAGTGCCGTTATAGTGATGTAGGGTGTTAACTTGTACGTTCTTACTATCATTTAATGCAAATAGCAAACTAATTGATAGAAATGATCAAACATGTTAGGATGTTACTGACAATAATGATATTCGTATGCTGTTGTCTTCATAACAAATATAATTTTTGACTTACCTTTTAATTCAGATCTTGTAAGGATTGTAAATACGGTTTTAGTAATTAATAAATAAAATAAAATTTGATTTATTCAACACAATTATTTTCTGAATTTTTTATATAAAAACCTGGCTAGATATATTCTTAAAAAACAAATTAAACACAATTATATGCAAAAGCAACAGCTTTTGAAACAGAAAAAGTCTACGGATATAATCTTTCTTAATATTTACATTTACCGTTAATTTAAATTCGCTTGCAATCATAAAAGTGTCATTAAATGATATTTAATTATTAGTTGACTTCCTAAAGAGTCTAAAAATTAATCATTTAATAATATTTTTTTATATAAGCAATAAATTTTTATAATATAAAATAAAAGACGTGAAATTAGTTTTAGTGTCGACATATAACTGTTAAATTTTGGAAAGATGACGTAAACCAAAGAAAAATTGCTGAAGATATTGGTCGTCAATATTCATCTGTGCAGAGAATTACAAATAACTTCAAAGAGACCAGTACTTACGTTTCTAAACCTCGCACTCGCCGCCCCTCAATTCTGTCAACTAGAGAAAGACGTAGCATAATCAACCAGGTGAAAGTAAATCCAAGAGTAATAGCCTTCAAACTAGCTGAACATATTGCCGAAATACTTGAAAACAAAATATATCCTGATACTGTGCTGAAAATTTTGAAGAAATGCATGTATTATACCCTGATTGCAGGAAAGAAGTCATACATATCCATATATAATAGAATAAAATGATTAAGCTTTGAAAGAAAGCATATAAATAAACTTATAAAGTTCTGAAAATGAGTTATTTTCTCCGATGAAAGTTAATTTTACATATTTTGAATCAAAGTTAGAAAACTTGTGAGGAGAAAATTACGCACAGCCTATGATAAACAAAACTCAATTTCAACAGTAAAACGTGGTGGTGAAGGCGTGATGATTTAGAGGTGTATAGCAAGTATTGGTGCTGTCGGACTTGAATTTGTACAAGATACAATGGAGAAATATGGCTATCTAAATATTCTAAAAACAAATTTGAAAGAAAATGTCAGAATGATAGGACTTGAGGCAACCTTTTTGCAATGACTCTAAGCATACAGCAGTCATCATACAGATTTGGACGCTGTACTATGCTCTCAGGTAACTTCAAACACTACCAGAATCACCAGACCTTAGTCCCATAGAGCATATGTGAGTTCATTTGAAAATAAGACTCGTCAGCACACGATTTCCAGTAAGGATATGTTAAAGACGCAAATAATATACATAACCCTATTAAATTTAAGATTTCTGTGAATTTTAATTGTATTAATGTAAATATAAAGAAACATCCGTAGACTTTTTCTGCTTCAAAAATTGCTACTTTTGCATATAACTGTGTTTAATTTTTTTTTAAAGAATAACTGTGAATTTTTTATTTATATTGGAAGTTTTTTGTTGTTAAAATAAATTAGGAAATAAAAATGTATTTGAGTAAAATTTAAAAAAATTATGCATAATTTAAAAAAAATTTTGTGAATATCCGTAGACTTTTTCTACTATGTGTATAGGACACGTGTCGTTACTGCTTCACATGGAGTTTGAGCGATCATACATAAGTTCTAGCCTGATAAACGTTTATTAATGAACTTTGTTCTAGAATTACATTAAAGTCTTTTAATAGTTTTTATATTTTGTTCATCATTTTAGACTGTCTACTCAGTTTGAATGTCAGCGGTCGCATTTATTAACAATAAGCTTATTTCCACGTAATTATTAAATTTTCAACACTACAAATTTTTCTTTAATATGTAATGATGGAAATTTTTGCTAATTTCCATCTCACATATTCGTAATCTGAACTTCTATCTGAGATAGAAATTGAGTAAATTTTATTTAATTTTTATAAATATGAATCAATATTTATCGCAGCCACTGCTGAGACGAAGTTTAACAAAACGCATTTAAAAGGTAAACACATGAACAAACACAAGTATTGGTAAAAGAGCTTATGCGCTGATAACTTTTTGCAAAAAAAAAAAAATTGTGCTTGCTGGTTATGTCATTGCCTTCGCCAACACTTCACAATATAGCAATTAATTGGTCTGTGTGATCAAATTTGTTTTATTAGTAATAAAATGCAAAATTCAAGAGAATATGTCTCATAAGTGTCCCAAATAATTATCTATCCCACGGTATATTTCTTATATTACCAAATTTACTTAATAGTGACTTCAATCGACACTTTCCAAATATTGGTTACAAAACTTAATTCTTTATAACTATTCTAGTTGCAGAACCATTAAAGTATCGAAATAATAAATATCCCACGATACTTTAACTTCCTCTAAACAAGCAAAATAAAATTTCCTAATTTCGCTATTCAGCATTCAAATTTCTAAATCATTAAAGCATTAAAACAATATTTTAATTCATAGCAATTTATATTACAAAATCTATTCCATTTGAGCATTTCTCAAACTGCATCAGCATTTAACATAAACAATGCAATGACCCTCATTTGTCAACAGGTTACCAAATTTTTATTGTTACCTTTCATCCACTTTCGCCAATTATGAATTGTAAGTAGTATATAAGATATTGATTTTGTATCTAGAATTTAGTCTTAAGATATCTTTAACCGAAGTTAAAGTTGATAACTAATATCTTGTAAAATAAAGATTTTTTGATACAACAATAAATAAATGCTTTGTAAAATAAATATTAACCAAAGTATATAATAAGTCTAGAAACAGGTCCATAGTATGGTCATGTCTCAACTATGGATGCTGGCTAATTGTAATCGGGCGGACGCAAGCAAAAGCGTCTTAAATTAAAGCTCAAATCCAAGGTGGAACAGCATATGCCGAGAGATGAATGGCCATGGATAGTTGGTCTTGAATATGAGAACTCTGGATACCTGTGGACCTCCAGTTTTAATTAGACTTCCCATGATAAACGGGCTATGTCGTGGGTGACCTCTCTTCCCGAATTTAAACTATTTTTTTTCATGGATAAAACAAATTTAAATAATACTATAGATGAGCTTGATGTCACTCTGACGGCATCACCATCAAATGATTCCTTTACGGAAACCTCACCTAGATACGTGCCAGCCACTGGGCTAGAAGCCACCATCCATCCTGATAGCGCAACTGTGTGCATCAAGATGGACCCGGATGGGCCACCGTCTTCTTCTCCGCTTGCGGAAACGGTGATCGTACCAAGTAAATCTGCGTCGCAATCTCTAGAAAGGCGGCAGGAAATAATTGAAGTCTTGTCTTCAAATTCCAAAGCTGCAGATTCTTGCGATTCCGACAACGACAGTGTGGTCTCTCAGAAGTCCGGTCTAACTGTCGTAGGCTCCAAAGTTAGTAACCTCACTTTGGAGTCTCCTAAATTTACTCACCTCAAAAGAACTGAGAAAAGAAGGTTCAAGGCGGCTATGGCATCAGGTCTTAGCAGAGCAGAGGCTCTAAAAATCGCCACGCAGTCCTCAACTGCGATTAAGCGGGGCAGATCGGAGGAGCAATCTCCCGGTTTGACTACCGCCAAAAAACCAAAGGTGGCTCATGAGGGGCTTACCAAGCCATCGTACAGCCTAGCTGTTAAAGGCGTACGGTTAGGCTTCACGTCAGCAGATCCAGCTGGCAATTCGCTCTCAACAGAGCAAATAACGAGTCTCCAGGAGGCGATTATTGATGTTGCTATAGAGCAACATTGTGACGATATGCAGCCGGAGTTCGAAGGGTGTTTACTTAGAACGGGGTGGCTACTTATCGTCTGCAGCGATGCAAAAACCGCGGAGTGGGTCAAGCGATTTTCTGGTCACATAGGGGACAAATGCGGGCTCGCAATTAACGTGGTTGAGGAAAAGGATTTCCCACGAACTCATGTAGTTCGTGGCTATTTTCCCCAAAGTTTGACTTTGTCAAACGAAAAAGTTTTGGCTACCATTGGTACCCAAAACAAATTCTCCACCAAACGGTGGAAGGTGATTCGCAGACTGACGCAGGATCAGATGCTGCACCTTCTTTTCGTCATTGATGACGAATCCATGAGGTCGTTGTCCGAACTAAAAGGTAGGATTGCATACCGGTTCGGACACTTGAGACTGATGCTGAAGGGTACCACCCCCGCTCGTTCTCCACCCATGGATAAAGCTCCAAAGGTGGTTCAGGATGACAAAACCATCCAGTCATCCTCGGCCCCGGCAACATCCCATACGGACAGTTGCTCAACAGTGACTATTCCTGAGGAAGAGGAACTAGACACACGCCCTTCCACTAGTAAGGCTGTTAGCACTGCTAGTGGGCGTGCCGTTCAGATTCCCACCTTAGGAAGTAAGTCCACAAAGCCCTCCACGGGCCCAAATACAGTAGCAGGTAAACCAAGGACTGCTACCTTTAAACCACCCTTAGTCGGTAAAATTTTACCGGAGCAATCAAAGGGTGCCAAGAACAAGGGTTCTCGACGAGACAAACGCGATAGTCTCGTCCGAAAGTCTCTTAACGAGACCTAATGAGCACTTTTAAAGTGCTCCAGGCAAATCTGCACCATGCTAAAGGAGCATCAGCCACCCTGTGCCCAAACCAACAACATTGCTCTAGGACTTATCCAAGAGCCGTGGATGTTCGGTGGCCACATTCGGGGTCTAAACTCAAAATCAGGTAAGCTGGTTTATGACCGATCGATAGCAGTGCCACGTGCAGCTATCTTAATCGGTGAAGACGTTAAACATCTTCCGCTAACTAATTTTATTTCTAGAGACCTAGTGGCGGTCCTAGTTGAAGTACCTACAATAGGAGAGGTGACAGATATTGTCTTGGCCTCTGCCTACTTCCCAGGTGAAGAAGATGCGGTTCCACCATCGGAAGTCCAGCAGCTGACTAGCTTCTGCAGATCTACAGGGCGGCAGCTAATTCTAGGCTGCGATGCAAATGCTCACCATATGGTGTGGGGGAGCAGCAACATCAACAAAAGAGGTGAGTACCTATTAGAATATATTATGTCAGCAGGACTAATTATAGCTAATAAAGGTAACAAACCAACATTTATTAATGCAATTAGAGAAGAGGTACTAGATCTCACTCTATGCACCAGAGGTATTGAGGAATCTATATGGAATTGGCAGGTGTCGGACGAAGTGTCCCTCTCTGACCATCAACATATTAGGTTTGAAATTCCCGGTATATCCGCACAGCAAGAAAAAGTGTACCGGCCGAAGAAAACGGATTGGCATAGGTATAGGGACTTAGTGGGTTCCGCAAACTTTTCCCTGGCTAGACATTTACGAACTATAGAAGAGATAGAGTTAGCCGCTAACCACTTAGGTGAGGTATTACTAACCTCCTTTCATAACAGCACGGTTGCAGGCAATGCCACAATTTTAGGCAAGGTTCCTTGGTGGAACTCGCAACTAGCTAATAAGCGCTCACTAGTAAGGAGCTTATTCAATAGAGCATAACGCTCTGGCAGGTGGGATGAATATAGAAGTGCACTCACTGACTACAACAAATCAATCAGACAGTCCAAACGGACCAGCTGGCGCAGCCACTGTGATAGGATCGAAAAGTTGCCCGAGGCAACTAGACTACACAAGGCTTTAAATAAGGTCAAGACTAACGAAGTAGGCCTGTTAAAAAAACCCGATGGCTCCTTCACTACTGGTCGTGAAGACACCCTTGAGTTTCTTTTGCAAACACACTTCCCTGGCTCCGTAATCGGAGCACCAACATCACAATCAAACAGAGAAGTTACTGCTCCTACACGTCAGGAAAACGCACTTTCTGGTGTTATCTTCGAAAAGGACAAGGTGAAATGGGCGTTAAGCTCATTCCTACCATTCAAGGCGCCTGGAGGCGATGGTATCTTTCCCGCTTTGCTGCAGAATTGTACTGATATCATTCTAGACCCATCAATCAAACTCTTTAGGGCATGTTTTATTATGGGTTATATCCCTCACTCCTGGAGAGGAGTGAATGTGATCTTTATTCCCAAATTGGGTAATAAACCTATGGACCAGCCAAAGTCCTACAGACCCATTAGTCTTACTTCTTTCCTACTAAAAACTGTTGAAAGGCTAATTGGTCTGCACATACGGAATAAAATGGAACAAACGGTTCCTCTCCACTCCACACAATTCGCCTACTCAAAAGGCAAATCGACGGAGGTCGCGCTGTATCACTTGGTCAGCAAAATTCAAAACACCTTTCAATCTAAAGACATTGCTTTATGTGCTAGATGTAGAAGGTGCTTTTGATAACACATCATATGAGTTCATATCCGGTGCATTGGCCCGCAAAGATATAGACTTCTGCATAATAACCTGGATAGATAGGGTGTTACGTGACAGGAACATATCTACCAAGTTAGGTAATACTACCGTCAGCATTAGTGCCGTACGGGGCTGCCCTCAGGGTGGGGTTCTCTCACCGTTGCTATGGACGTTGGTAGTAGACGATCTACTAGTCAAACTGGATCAATCTGGCTACCATGCCATAGGTTATGCAGATGACTTGGCAATCATTGTTTCCGGTAAATACGATGCCACAGTTACTGACGTAATGCAGGCGGCCTTACACAAAGTTTCGAACTGGTGTATAGAAGAAGGTTTAAATATAAACACAAAAAAAGCAGTAATTGTACCATTTACCAGAAGGTACAAACTGAATATCGGGTCCCTATCAATAAAAGATACGGCTATCGAATGCTCCGACGAAGTCAAATATCTAGGAGTCACACTAGATAAACGTCTCAATTGGAACACTCACCTGGACAACGTAATTGGTAAAGCCACAAGGGTCATGTGGACATGTAGGAACACATATGGTAGAACCTGGGGCCTTAGCCCCAGAATTCTCTCATGGATCTACCGTACAATGGTCAGACCCATTGTATCCTATGCAGCTCTTGTTTGGTGGAACAAGGCACAACAAAAGGCTGCAATACTCAAATGTAATAAACTGCAAAGACTCGCATGTATAGCTATGACGGAAACTATTAGAACATGTCCCACGTCAGCACTGGAGTCCATAGTGGGTTTTACTCCTCTGCACCTCTTCATTAAAAAGACAGCGGCCTTGAGTGGAGCTAGGCTACACCCTGATATCAATATGCACGGAAGTCTTGACAGTCAAAACTCTATCTGCAGACTAGTCCCTGGCATAGAGATCTGCGATAGGACAGATCGCATGAACATGGAACTTCGCTTCGGTAGAAAGTTCGAAGTCCTCATTCCCGATCGATTGGACTGGGAAAATGGCACTCCTGGAGCAGAACCAGAAGTGATTTCATGGTTCACCGATGGTTCAAAAACCAAAGAAGGAGTTGGTGCTGGAATATTTGGTCATAATATCAGAATCTCGCTAGCGCTGGGTGTATGGCCCACTGTCTTCCAAGCGGAGGTTCACGCCATCGAGGTCTGCGCTCTTATCAACTTAAACAACGGGTTGAAAGGCGCCCGCATCTGTATTTACTCAGTTAGTCAAGCAGCAGTCAAAGCTCTATCCTCTTGGAGGTTTTTCTCAAAGCTTTTACTAGACTGCTTCGATGTGCTGCAGCAGCTAGCAAACAAAAACAAAGTGACGCTTTGCTGGGTGCCTGGTCACACAGGAGTAAAGGGTAATGAATCTGCCGACAGTCTTGCA
>NC_051848.1:47617-103418 GCF_002237135.1 Teleopsis dalmanni
CGTTGGCATTTGTGTATCGCTTCTAATGGAGCATATTTTGAAGGAGATAAAATAAATATTGATGAAGATTAAGAATTTTGCGTTTTATTTAAAATTTTCCGGAAACTTTTCGGTCACAATGTATATTAATATTTAATAATATTAATTTATAATTTTTAAATAAAATTTAAACAATTTTATATAATACTGTTTAGATTTGCACTTCAAATTTTAAAAAATAAATTTGAAAAAATGAATTTTCTGATTTGTTAATAAAAACCACTATTCTGGGCAAATTTAAAAAATGGCTAATAACTTCTGAAATTTTTATTCGCTTTTTATGTTAAGCCACTCGAAATGTTTGTACTAAAACAGTCTTTAACATCAATCAAAACAAGAATTTTTTTAAATATTTTTGTGGGAGTCCCATCACATTGAAAATCGAAAAAAAGTTACGTTAATGTTATGTAGCTTGAAATGTTCGTACAAGTTTCGCCTTTAATTTGATATATCACGCACTACTATGGTAACTTCAAAAATAAAGTTACTGGGCATATGTAGGGTGATGTTTTGAGAAAAGTCAATATACCAGTTTTTTGCAAATAACTCGAAAACGGTACACAGGAAAAAAAATCGTTGTGATTTTCGAGTACTACGGAAAATTTCCCTATATGAAATATAAGTCTCTTCTTTGGAAATAATATTCTCTAATATTCTCTTTTATATCACATTATTTGGAATTTTATTTCAAAGAAGTTATGCTACATTAATCTACAAGCTTTGGTCTTTATTTACTGTAAAAATCAACTTTATTGTAATATGTTATTATTATTTATAGTTCTTTATTAAAAAAAATAATAATGCAACGTTTATATTTTTCGAAATAAAATTAAATAACAAATCTTTCAAAAGCATTTTGACCCCTTGAAGCATTAGTTGAAGTGAAGTCTTGAAGTAGGCAAAAAAAATTGCATGAAAGCTTTGAATCCACATAAATCAACAATTACTTCTAAAGGCCACTGATGGCGGATGTTAAACGATATTCAACCTAGGAGTTCAATTAATTTAAAATAAAAGTTTTAGATTTAAAAACTTTTGTATTTATTGACTTTTCTTTCTTTTAGTACGACATACAATTTTTAAATAAAAAGTTATATAAATTATTTTGGATCTCAGTAGTTAATAATAATTACAAAGAGTTAGTTCGATCAAAATCATGTTTTATGGCGTGGTGAATTTTTTCTTTTCGTTTTCTTTTATCTTAGCATAATACTGATAATACATTGTATTTCTTGTTTCGATAGAACGTCTTCCTATTCCAATTTAAAATACTAGTTAGTTGGGGTTGATTCTTTGTATATAGTCAGGTCTTCTCTTCTCTGGATCTGTAATAATATTGAGCTCTTAATTGTATCGGATTCAGTAAGACATGTCTTTTATTAGCATTTAGTCACACAATTTTCAGAGCAAACTGCTCTGAACCTTGCGGTCGGTGAGCCAGAGTCTGAGTCATGGATTCGGAAAGCTTTGTTTTCAGCATTAGATGGGGTTCTAAAAACGGTTAACATGCAGCAACATGGAATTGGCTAGGGGCTGATATGGGCAATAAACTGGGTGAGCTTGAATACGCCAACGATTTAGTATTCATGTCAAACCGTTATTCACGTATAAAAGCAGAAAGAATGTGCGAAAGTGGGCCTTAAAATTAATATCTCCAAGACCAAACCTATGCGCGTCAACTTTAACAACAACGCTCACTTTGATATAAATGGTATAATTGAAGTTGGCACTCAATTTGAATACCTTAGTAGTGTGGTCACAACGGTTGGTGGACCTTTAATTGATGTTTCTACACGGCTTCGTAAAGCTAAGACGGCTTTCGCTAATCTTAAAAATGATTGGAAAACATCTGGTATCCATCTTAAAATGAAAATCAAAATTTCTAACGCCTGCGCCAAATCTATTTTGCTGAATGGATCTGAGACTTGGTATTTGATTACAGCTATCACTCATAAGTTGCAAACGTATGTAAATAGATGTTTGCGTCAGAATTTAAGAATATGATGACCACGAACTATTAGCAATGAACACATCATGACGCAAACTAACCAAGAGCCAATTGATAAAGAAATAATTCAGAGAAAATACGGATGGCTGGGGCATACTCATCGCAAACCAAACACCCAAATTGTTCATGCTGCAGTCGAGTGGAATCCGCAGTAAAGAAGAAATCGTTGTTGGCGGAGGACAACATGGAGAAGAACCATCAGTAAAAAAACGAGCAAATTATTTAGTGAGCTAAGAGCAATAGTGTATATCGTAGTAATTGGAAATCTCTTGTGATTAGACTAAGTTCATAAATGTTATTTCTGAACTTGTCAATAATAATAATAATAACCAGTTTATCATGGATACTCGCATTTCCGGGCAGAGTTTTAATTTTCTTTCATGACATAAAATGATCTCTCAACGCTAGCGGTCGTATTACTAGAATAGACAAAATAATAAGAAAGTAGAAGATGGTAGTATTTCATCACTATTCTTTAACCATTTCAAAACCGTGGAATTGTAGACATATCAAAAGTCTACAATGTACATGTAACTTATCACTGTGATTCGGAAAAGTTCATAGCCGGTCAAGTTTCAGAATTACTTCTGTTTTTGTAGCAAAATGCAACTTCTTTGAATGTTCACTTCTATTGAGCACTTCCTAAAGTCTTAGAAAAGCAAAAACTATTCGATGTCATTAATGTCTGACTTCGAATTGGTCATTGAAATTTTCAAATTTCCCATCATTGTGGAATTTATGAATGGAAGCGCTTTGTTTTCACTTGGAATTCCATTGAATTTCATTAATAATTTTAAATAAAATTCTAATTAGACAATAAAAAAAAATAGTTAAATAAGAAATTTTCCATTTGACATTATTGATTCGATAAGATCTCTGAATTGTTTCACAATCAATCATTCGAACAAATTATAAATGCTAGAATGTAAGATTTTCACTCACAATATTAATAAATTCTCAATTATTTTAAATTATAAATTTATTTACTTAAAGTGGCGTTAAAATGATTTATCACTTCTTTATCGCTGCGCGAACAAATGTGACTAATTAGATTTCAGATTGCTGCTCTGCAATCTATTATTGCATTGAATAGATTGTTATTCAGTGTGATCTCACCTATACTGATCATTTGTCCTTGACGCATGAGCGATTTTCTATTCTTTTTTTGTTGTAAGTTAAACTCATTAGATGAGCTAATTAAGTAGTTAGTAACTAAGTCATTAATGGGACTAACGACTTGTTGATTTAATTATCGCTTAAGGTGTAAAAATACAATACTTAATGTTAGCATGAAAATTAAATCAATTGGGTACGCTTAAATTATCGATAATTGCTTGACATTAATCGATTTCAATTTGAATTTGAGATTATTGCCATCTACTATGCAAGGTTTCTGTGATCGGGTTAGTTTGAGTAAAAGTCAATGTGTTATAGCAGGAAAAGTTTGATATACTTATAATTTATCGGAAGTAAAATTCACTAAAGTATCCGGTAGTACTAACTGATTAATATTGAAAGTTGCTCAGTCAATGTGAAGTAATCACATATATACGATTTTTATTTTAAGCTTCGGCAACACTAATTGTTGTTAGGTGTTATCTGACGTTTCCGCAGTACGATCACTGACCTCACTGAATTTCGTGAAGGTTGTTCAAAATCAGTTCTTGTACCGGATAATATTGATGCTGTGCAAAAACTAATACGAGTATTATATGATCGTCATGCGACATACTGTGAAATTGAGAGAACCCTAGGCATTAGTTCCACTGGTGAATATACTCGTAAAATATTGCACGATCGTTTAGCTGTGAGAATGGTTTGTTCTCGTTGGATTCCCCATTATTTGACAAAATCTCAAAAAGATGCTAGTGTCGACTGGTGCACACAAGTGCTTAAGAAGTACAATTGTAGCCCTTCAAAAGACGAATATAAGATTGTAACAGGTCACGAATCATAGGTATATGGTATGAAATTGCAGTCGATTGTATCGTTGTGTCAACATAAACCAAATCCAATAATAGTTGTTCGCGCTCGACGTACTTCGAACAAATGATCGCTTGTTTTTTCGGGAAAACTGGTTCTGTGCCATTACAGGAACGTAAACCGATCATTTTCGAATGGTATATAACCATTTGTTTACCGGACGTCTTCAGTAAAATATGGAAAATAAACAAGTGCCGCTGGATCATTCTCCATTTCCATCAAGACAGTGCGAGAACTCACACATCTCGTTTACGAATCGACTATTGAAATGATTTTTGTCGACGGAAGCAACAACGAAACCGTTGATGTATTTAAAAACGTGTTCGTCAATGTTTTGGAGGTGTCTGAAGAAGATTGGAAAAAATGCTTTGACAAATGGAGAATTAAAGAAAATACTTCGAGAAACAATACAGCAATTTTCAACGACAAGTTAGTATTTTTTCATTATTAGGCTCAAATAACAAATTGTGATGACCTCATACTGATGACGCCGGTCGTCAAGAATACGATGTTGATTTCTTTTAGGGCAAAATACTTATACGAATATTTAAGTCATATTTGTTATCTATTTCTCCTAAAACATTAATGCCTGAAGCATTTCAATTTTTTTTCATTGTTTTGAAAATATTAATTCTATTAGAATTTTTCTAAAGAGACGTCAACTAAATGTCGGAAAATTTACTTTACAGTCCGTCCTATACAACACCGCTGGTGAGTATAATCATATATATTTGACCATCACTTAAGCAAAACCCAGTAGATATTGTATTCGATCTGAAACAGCAAGGTTTTAAAATTTTGAATGCGATCAACAAATGGAAATCACATTCAAAGATTCTACTTAATATGTTCATGCTTACGTGCTGTGTTGTCAAAATCGAACCAATAAAACACTCAAAGCAAATACCACAGTGTAAAATATGCCAAGCGTATGGTCACACACAAAATTATTGCAGAAATCAGCCCGGTGTGTTAAATGTGCTGGCAGTCACAGTACTACACAATGCTACAAACCATGGAAAGTATTTGAAATTATCATGGTCCCTAAGCCAGAAAAGGATATTAATAACGTCAGTGCTTACAGACCAATAGCACTTCTGCCTGTTCTTTCCAAAATACTTAAAACATCTGACTTAAAAGAATCCTTCCTTTGATTGAAAGTCAAAACTTAATACCTTTACATCAGTTCGGTTTTAGATGCAATCACTCCACTCTAGATCAAGTTCTTAGGTTTACCAATGTAATAAAGAAAACTCTTGCGGGAAAAATATCTACTCAGCCGTATTTTTAGATGTCTCGCAGGGTTTCGATAAATTCTGGCACTGCGGATTGCTTACCAAAGTAAAAAAAATTTTCTCCCGACGGAGTATTATGACATAATTTCCTCTTACTTATCTGATCGTTGCTTTCGAGTAAAGCACAATGAGCCCTATAGCAAATTGCATAAAATTAACGTTGGAGTTCCACAAGGAAGTTTCTTGGGTTTCCTCTGATATCTCATTTATACACACGACCTGCCAACGAGTGCAACGACGTTCACAGCAACTTTTGCTGATGATATTGCAGTCCTTGCAGTTGGAGAAAGTGCAGTAATAGCAGCTAATAATTTGCAAAATAGTATGGACAATATAATAGCTTGAACAAGGAAATGGAAAATCAATCTGAATAAAGAAAAATCAGTGCATGTAAATTTCACAACTCGAAACGTCAGTTATATACCTATTTACATCGATGAAGCACAGATCCTTCATCCCTATGACTTTAAAAGCTAAACTAAAATGGAGCGCGCACATAAAAAAGAAAATAACCGAATTAGATTAGTGCAGAAAGAAATTCATACCAACGCTAAAGTAGACCTTAGACTTAGTTGCCACATAAATGTAAAGAAAGTATTAAAGTATTACAGCGACATGGCAACCCCGAATACAGTGCAGTGGTAAAGAAGGCAGGCAGTAAAGTAGTTGTCAGCAGTTGGGCCAAGAAGTTAAGTTGTGACAGCAGAAAGCGAAAGTCGAGCTGCTCTTCGTCGCGTGTGCGAATACTACATATGATTTTACATTATTGTTAAACATTAGTTAATAATAAACATTACATATTATTAAAACATATTACATAAATGCTAAAGCGCATTTACTAGCAACAACTGAACCAATACGGGATTTAAAGCGCCAAACGCCTTGCGATCTTTGGACTTAAATTATTGAAATGTACTTCAGTTGATTTATTATTGCGTGGAATCACCTAAATCAGATTAAATTTAAATTGCCTGTTAGTTATCTAGTTATCTTACCTAAATCTATCTTACTTTATAAGATAAGATAAGATAAGATAAGATAAGATAAGATAAGATAAGATAAGATAAGATAAGATAAGATAAGATAAGATAAGATAAGATAAGATAAGATAAGATAAGATAAGATAAGATAAGATAAGATAAGATAAGATAAGATAAGATAAGATAAGATAAGATAAGATAAGATAAGATAAGATAAGATAAGATAAGATAAGATAAGATAAGATAAGATAAGATAAGATAAGATAAGATAAGATAAGATAAGATAAGATAAGATAAGATAAGATAAGATAAGATAAGATAAGATAAGATAAGATAAGATAAGATAAGATAAGATAAGATAAGATAAGATAAGATAAGATAAGATAAGATAAGATAAGATAAGATAAGATAAGATAAGATAAGATAAGATAAGATAAGATAAGATAAGATAAGATAAGATAAGATAAGATAAGATAAGATAAGATAAGATAAGATAAGATAAGATAAGATAAGATAAGATAAGATAAGATAAGATAAGATAAGATAAGATAAGATAAGATAAGATAAGATAAGATAAGATAAGATAAGATAAGATAAGATAAGATAAGATAAGATAAGATAAGATAAGATAAGATAAGATAAGATAAGATAAGATAAGATAAGATAAGATAAGATAAGATAAGATAAGATAAGATAAGATAAGATAAGATAAGATAAGATAAGATAAGATAAGATAAGATAAGATAAGATAAGATAAGATAAGATAAGATAAGATAAGATAAGATAAGATAAGATAAGATAAGATAAGATAAGATAAGATAAGATAAGATAAGATAAGATAAGATAAGATAAGATAAGATAAGATAAGATAAGATAAGATAAGATAAGATAAGATAAGATAAGATAAGATAAGATAAGATAAGATAAGATAAGATAAGATAAGATAAGATAAGATAAGATAAGATAAGATAAGATAAGATAAGATAAGATAAGATAAGATAAGATAAGATAAGATAAGATAAGATAAGATAAGATAAGATAAGATAAGATAAGATAAGATAAGATAAGATAAGATAAGATAAGATAAGATAAGATAAGATAAGATAAGATAAGATAAGATAAGATAAGATAAGATAAGATAAGATAAGATAAGATAAGATAAGATAAGATAAGATAAGATAAGATAAGATAAGATAAGATAAGATAAGATAAGATAAGATAAGATAAGATAAGATAAGATAAGATAAGATAAGATAAGATAAGATAAGATAAGATAAGATAAGATAAGATAAGATAAGATAAGATAAGATAAGATAAGATAAGATAAGATAAGATAAGATAAGATAAGATAAGATAAGATAAGATAAGATAAGATAAGATAAGATAAGATAAGATAAGATAAGATAAGATAAGATAAGATAAGATAAGATAAGATAAGATAAGATAAGATAAGATAAGATAAGATAAGATAAGATAAGATAAGATAAGATAAGATAAGATAAGATAAGATAAGATAAGATAAGATAAGATAAGATAAGATAAGATAAGATAAGATAAGATAAGATAAGATAAGATAAGATAAGATAAGATAAGATAAGATAAGATAAGATAAGATAAGATAAGATAAGATAAGATAAGATAAGATAAGATAAGATAAGATAAGATAAGATAAGATAAGATAAGATAAGATAAGATAAGATAAGATAAGATAAGATAAGATAAGATAAGATAAGATAAGATAAGATAAGATAAGATAAGATAAGATAAGATAAGATAAGATAAGATAAGATAAGATAAGATAAGATAAGATAAGATAAGATAAGATAAGATAAGATAAGATAAGATAAGATAAGATAAGATAAGATAAGATAAGATAAGATAAGATAAGATAAGATAAGATAAGATAAGATAAGATAAGATAAGATAAGATAAGATAAGATAGGATAAGATAAGATAAGATAAGATAAGATAAGATAAGATAAGATAAGATAAGATAAGATAAGATAAGATAAGATAAGATAAGATAAGATAAGATAGATAAGATAAGATAAGATAAGATAAGATAAGATAAGATAAGATAAGATAAGATAAGATAAGATAAGATAAGATAAGATAAGATAAGATAAGATAAGATTTCAACAAGTTGAATATCGCTGATATCGATGATAATATAAGCCCATAGATATTTCCCATAGAAAGAATATATACATTATATAAAGTACATTAATGTATATATTTTAAGAAGAATATATTTTTTGCTATATTTCCATATATTCATGGAAACATATTTAAATAAATTACTTTAATATATATTTAAAAAGTCAAGAAAAACAAATTTGAATATCAAAATAATATTATTAATTTTTGTATAACGACCATTTTATAGAGACAAAAGATTAAATATGGGAAAAAGTGAAAAAAAATGTATAGTAAAATCTAGTCGTGCAAAAATAACAGATGACGTCCACTTATACCGTTTTCCGACCAATAAGGATATGATAGATAAGTGGAAAAAAAATCTTGGTTATGAGGTTGTGAAATTAAATACAAATACTAGAATTTGTAGTCGTCACTTCCATAAGCGATGGATTGGAAAAACTCGATTAAAACATGCGGCTATACCTACTCTCTTTCTTGGTAATAATATTATTAGAAATAAGTATATTTTAAATAACCTTGATCAACCTAGACAATGAAAATGTAGAAATGAATCCGAGTTCTTCACAGAGTAAAAAGTGCGATGTACCTGGTTGCTACATTATTCGCTCAAACACGTCATTATTATCATTTCCTACTGATGAGTATGACCGCCAACACTGAAGAGATGTTTGCGGAATAGTAAGTCAGAAGCGGAAGTTGTTAATTTGTAAAAATCATTTTCACACTAATGAAGTAGGCAAGAGGAAACTGATTGGTAAACCCACACCCTCAAAAAATTTACCCACGGTTATAAGTACGAATATGGTTGGTTGGTTGGTTGCAGTGGCATGTCATAAGATAACTTCAAATGTACCTCAATTAGCGGATTTTCGCCGTTTTGTTACCACATTCCTCGCAAGAACCCTAGTATA
Source organism: Teleopsis dalmanni (assembly GCF_002237135.1). Lineage (NCBI taxonomy): Eukaryota > Metazoa > Arthropoda > Insecta > Diptera > Diopsidae > Teleopsis > Teleopsis dalmanni. The sequence goes on from NC_051848.1 coordinate 56,994, forward strand.
GAAGAGTAGAGACTAAATCCATCCCACCGAATTTAGGTAATTTAACAGGTCTTTCATCCTTACCATTGAGCAGTCTGATAAACTATCACAAAAGTATTTTCCTAAGAACCTATATCTTCTGGATGCTAGAGCTGGGCATTCACAGAGAAAATGTATTATTGTTTCTTTCTCCCGCGGGTTTCCACAACTTCTGCAGTGAGAGTTATGGGGAATGCGCAGTTTCTCTGCGTGAGTTCCTAACCACCAATGACCAGTAAGAACCGCAATAAGCCTTGCAGTGTTTACGCGATCTTTTTGATGAGTTCCAGAGATTTATTTTTATTATAAGTGGGCCATGTTAACCTGGAAGTTGCACATGACCTTAGTGCTTTCCATCTGTTATTGGCGAGTTGCAGAAAGTAAAGAAAGGTACTTCTTTTGATGGTCTCCAGGGTAATATAGACTGATACCGCCAGTGACGCATCTAGGGAGGCACCAGAGCGGGCTAAACTATCAGCTTTCTCATTCCCTACGATGTTCCTATGCCCAGGAACCCAGATGAGTGTGATATCGGCCAACCGGTTTAGCTCGTCGATTGCTTCTCTACATTCCTTTACTATTTTTGATTTTGTTATAAAGGATTCAAGAGCTTTAATTGCTGCCTGGCTGTCAATAAAAATAGCAACACTACATCTGTTCTCGATGTGGCTTGCAATTTGCCAACAGGCTTCTTTTATTGCTAGGATTTCAGCCTGAAAAACCGTAGCTTCATTAGGTATCCTAAGAGAGATATTTATATTTTTAGATGGTGCGAAGATTCCTGCTCCTGCCCCACCGCTCATTTTCGAGCCATCTGTATATATTGAGATATCGTAATTTGCTTCGAAATTTTTCCTTTTCCACTCATTTCTTGAAGGGAATATTGTCTGGAAGTTCCTTTCGAAGTCTATACAGGGATTCAGATAATCCGATGTCATCCTATACAGACAATTTGGAACTGTACCTAGAATCCGACTATGTCCATATGTTCGTTCTAACCATACGCCTGTTACTTTCAGTCTTACAGCGCTATTACAAACCATGTTTTTAATGTGAAGATCAATAGGTAGCAAATGCAGCATCACGTTTAGGGCGTCCGAAGGAGTCGTCCTAAAAGTTCCTGTGATGCCTACACATGCCGTCCTCTGAATTCTGTTAAGTTTGTCGACATTATAGCTCTTATTTAGAGCCGGCCACCATACGACAGCACCATACGTGAGAATTGGTCGTACAATTGCCGTGTACATCCAGTGGGTAATTTCGGTACGAATCCCCCATTTTTTGCCAAACATCCTCTTGCAAGAATAGAAAGCTACACATGCCTTCTTGATACGAAGATCGACATTGTGTTTCCAGTTAAACTTACTATCCAACAGAATTCCTAGATATTTGGCTTTTTCCGATAGTTTTAACTGTTGCCCGTTTAGTGAAGGCAACCTGAAAGCTGGTATTTTGGTTTTAGTAGTAAACAGCATCATTTCAGTTTTTCCTGGGTTAATACCTAGTCCACAACCTGTGGCCCAGGTATTTATCTTAACCAAGGCCCTTTCCATAATGTCGCTAATTATGTTAGGGAACATACCTGACACTAGAATAACCACGTCATCCGCGTACGCTACTGCTTTCACACCTATCTTATCTAGAATATTAAGAATATTATCCACGACCAGCAGCCACAGTAATGGTAAAATAACCCCTCCTTGTGGCGTACCCCTGCTGACGTGCTTCGTTTGTGTTATGCTGCCTAGCTTTGATTGAATAATCCTTGTTTTAAGCATAGTAACTATCCAATTTTTAAGCTCTTCCTCTAAACCTATTCTGGAAAGTGAGTCATGAATAGCTTTATTGCTTACATTGTTAAAAGCTCCTTCAATATCTAAGAAGGTTGCCAACGAGTATTGCTTAAAATGAATCGATTTTTCCACAGTACGAATAACCTCATGCAGAGCTGTTTCCGTAGATCTACCCTTGAGGTAAGCATGCTGGGATTTAGAGATTGGAAAGCGTTCTACCTTTTGTCTTAGGTGGAGCTCTATTACCCTCTCCATTGTTTTTAGTAAGAATGAAGTTAGGCTAATCGGCCTGTAATCTTTGGCGGACTCATGTCCGATTTTGCCTGCCTTGGGTATAAAGACTACTTTAACCTGTCTCCAACTAAGTGGTACATAACTATATTTAAGACATGCTTTGTAAATTTCCCCTAACCATGGAACCACTAAGTCTTGTAGTTTTTGCAACATAATAGGGAAAATATCGTCCAAACCTGGCGATTTATAGGGACAGAAACTGTTAATTGAATACCTAATTTTTTCCGCTGTGACTATTTCTTCAGTCATCTGTGATGATGTGCTTGCCAAGGTGATTGAACCGTTTTCTCTAGCATCATCGTTACAGTTTGGGAAATGAGTGTCTAATAGTAGTCTTAGTGTCTCAGCAGAGGTTTCAGTCCATGTGCCGTCCTCTTTTTTGAGATAAGAAGGATTTGCACTTTCCTTGGATAGAACCTTGCTGAGCCTAGCAGAGGATGAGGTTGATTCAATTGACTTACAAAATTCCTTCCAGCCATTACTTTTGGCCTTCCTGATAGCTTTCTTGTAAGTTTTAAGACATTCCCTATATTCATGCCAACTATTGTCCTTATAGCTTTCGTTAAACTGTTTTCGTGTTCTTTGCCTGAGATCACTTAATTCTGAATTCCACCAAGGTGGAAAAGATTTTTTGCTTCTACTTATTGGACAAGATTTCTTGTAAGCTATATTAAAAGCTGCCTCAAGATTATATATCCTCTCGTCTAACTTACTAGTAGAGTCTATCTTAATTTGTCTTACTTTATTAAGTTCCACCTTAGTTACCCTTGTAAAAATATCTCATTTTATCTTCTTCGGGTTTCTAAAGGGGATGATATGATTTGGTTTGATGTTTAAGTTGAAGAAAATCCAACTATGATCCGAAAAGGATTTCTTGTCAGATACCTTCAATATCTGGATTTTCGGATAGGAGTGTTATATCTAGCACTTCTTCCCATCCTTCAAACCCTTGTGAACTGGGGAAAGTGAAAGTAGGTGTTTTACCTCTATTGCAAATTAAAAGGTTCGAATTGCTAATAAAATCAAAAAGGTACTCACCCCTGTCATTGGTTTCCGAACTGCCCCAAAGCGTATGCCGCGCATTGGCGTCACATCCAATTAACGTGGGAATATCTTTTGATGTACTTCTGTTTACTAGCGCGACTACCTCTTCCGGAGGAGCATCTCTATCATGTGCCATGTAGGCAGAAGCCACAATAAAATTTTGTCCACCTGGCATTTCGATCCTTACGACTGTTAGATCTTTATCGCTATACTGTGGACATAAAAAGGCATTAATACATTTTTTAACTAGGATACATGATCTTGGCTTACCATTGTTCCTAATATATAAATTGTTATAATTTTTCAGCATTAGCCCCATGATGTCCTTACCTCTGACCCATGGCTCTTGCACAATGCTGACATCGACATCCTCCTCTATGAGAAAGATGGCGAGATTGTCCGATGCGATTTTCGAATGCTGAAGGTTAATTTGTGCTACTTTCAGCATTCGTGCAGGCTTACGAGGTTTCTGAAGCTTCTTCCTGAAGCTTCATACCGTCAAGCAATTTGTTAGCATCCTCTAACTCCTTGCCATCATCATCATTGCCTGTTGGGCGGAATATTTTTATTTTGGTGTACCGTACGCCAAACCTCAGCTTACAGTCCATTTCTTCCAATGGCTTCACGGATTCCTCGTTTATCGCCAGAAGAAGCGTCATATTGTTCTTTTGTGTGCCCTCGTCCTTGATGACTACCCAGTCATTCATTGGCACATTTTGGTTCTGCCGTTGTTTGGTTCTGGTTCTGCCGCTGGAGAACTTTCTCATGCTCCATCTTCATAATTGGCAGCCAAATGCGGGCCCTTGGTCTTTTAGGGATATCGTTGGCTGGGATAAGCTTTAGCCTTAAACCTTCCCATGCATCACCTTAGCAATGCAGTTGCCAAGAAATACTTTGGATAGCTGGTCATCACATTTGAAGACCCTGCAACCACGAACCACTTCAGATGAATCAAAGCCTGGTGTGGGGGCGTCTAGATTTGTTAGAAGGTGTTCCATCACCATTTCAGCCAGCTTGGGCTCAATCTCACCCCATTTCTCCAGCACCTTTTTTCCATTGCCGGTAATATCATCAATGAGCGCCACCTGTAGCTCATCCCTTGCTACTTCGTTATATGCCCTTTTCGCACTCGTTGACGGTTTACTAGTATAACTTGTTCTCGCTACCTTGCTTTTTGAAGTATGGGCCGTCTCGTCCTGAGACCGATCCCTCTTCATTGCCTTTGCGGGTTTTGATAGGGTGGCCTGGTATTCGTTATACTCATCGACCACCTTCTGATATCGTACTTTGTCTGTACGGTCAAACGTCTGTTCTTTACCTTCAGCTTCATTTTTATCAATCTTGCCAAGAATGAACATGACTTTCTGGTACCTTTGACGTCTGATCTTTGCCTCAGACTTTTTTGATTTCTCGGCAGGCGCACTATGGCTGGCGCGCTTGTCTGCCGATTTTACTGTTATGTGCGAAGTAGGCGCAGTGCGGCTGCTACTGCCTACTTTGGGTAGTATGGCGTTTTCGACTCGCTCGTTTTCTTGGCTTGATGCCAGGAGCTCGTCTTCGGAACTGGTACCTAGTTCCTTGTTAGTTTTTTGTTTATTCATATTTTTTAAAGAGTCCATAAATGTTCCCACGAGTGTAGGGGAAAGGGAGGTCGTCCGAAGCATAGCCCCCTTTACTTCAGAAAGACTGAATTGAAACCGGAGGTCGCCAGGTATCCGGAGTCCACCGTTCTAAGACACACTTACGCAGTGCCATTCATCCTTGGGCACGGTCGTTCATACACCCAGGATTGCGGGTTTTATCGAGTTTTCCTCTCTAGATCCGCCATAATATGTGGCTCTGCACCACGTATGGACGGTCTTGGTTCGTCATAAACCCTGGTCCCCAGACACTTAGTGGACCTACACGCTTCCATTCATTCTAAAAACACAAAGAACATACATGCATACATAGAGACAAAGACACACATACATGCACATAAACTACAGGACAACACAACTACTGGTAGTTCTTTGTTGTACCCACAAGCCAGACCGACAAAAAGGTCTTCTGACCATTGCATAGACAATGAGCAGGAGACCCAAAGTCAGCAAGCTTGCCTGTAGCTAAGCCCCTACACCACGTCAAGGTGCCTACCACGTAGGGGTAGAATATATTAGAATAGCAAGAGAAACTGCGCGTTACACCTGTAATGCGAACGTATGCTGATAATCAAATACAGGAAGATATGACTTTGAAGGAGTTTCAGACATTATCTGACATCTGTTATGCGGAAGAATCTATAAAGCAACAAGAAAAAGTTGAACAATGTGGGAATGAGGATGAAATTAGTCCTTGCTTTGGAAACTGTAAAAATTAAATTGCATGTAATAATAAAAAGTATCTCAGAGTAATTGCTAGTTTAAACAAAAAAATCGCATTCTTGCGCAAATCAAAAAAATACTACAAGGATGAAAATGAAAAACTAAAAAAGCTATGTATTTTACCAGCAGAAAACGCTAGTCAGGAAGCTTTAACTTTTGCTAAAATGATTGTCAGTGAACGACACATTTATAATAAAGAAGAACAATATTTAGCTCAAAATATTGAATATGTTTCGGCTTCTTTATATAAATTTATGCGAGACGAATTAAAATTCAATATGCTGAGCACAGCAAGTTTGCATCGCTGGCGACCAATACAATTCATGAAAACGGGTACTGACACAAGAGTAATTCAGAATTTGAGGACAGTGGCATCAAAAAAAAGTCAAGCAGAAAAAATATGTGCTGTTATTCTGGATGAAATGTCTATACGGAGGGATTTATGTTATAATAAATTCACTGACCAAATCGATGGATTCGTAGATTTTGGTTATGATAGACGTTTTCCTGAAGAGGCCAACAAATGTTTGACGCTTATGATAAAAGGAATTTGTAGCAACTGGAAATATATTCTAGCTTACTATTTAACTAAAGGAGGTGCAACAGGTAAAAAAGTATTTTTAACGATTTTTATGAAATCACAACGTTGTATTACTAGGAAACGTTTTGAAGGATATACTTGAACGCAACCTGGAACTTCTTCTATCAATTGACCTTAGTCCCATTGTAGTGATATGTGATCAGTCAGCTACAAATCAAAGGCTTTTTTCTTTATTAACCATTAGTCAGGAAGAGCCATATTTTGTATTCAAAGATAAATAAGTCTTCGTTCAATACGACTATTGCCACCTATTTAAGTCTATACGAAACACATTACTTAAATATGACATTCAAACTAGTGATAGCATTGCTAGTATGAAAATTATTGAAGCAATTTATGACCGTGAAAAGTATAATTGCAATTTTAAAATGATGCCAAAAATCACAGAAAAACACATTCACCCAAACGATTTTGAAAAGATGAGCGTATCAAGGGCCACACAACTTTTAAGTAACTCCGTTTCTTCCGCAATTAGAACTTATATGGAATTAAACCTTTTCAATGACAAAGACAATTACTTTAAAAGTTGTTTGGATCCGACGCAAAAATTCGTTAAGAAAATGATGTGTTCGATATCATCAATTGTAAAAATTTAAACGATAAAAATCCATTAAAACGACCATTTGTTAAAAATAGTGTCGATAAAATGCAATCAGTTCGTGATTTTATACAGTTTTTAAAAAGTTTTCAATTGCCGAATGAATCGAAAGTGCAATGTATAACGGGATTGATTTTAATTCTCAATTCTATGATGCAACTTACTGAAAATATATTTAGTACAACTCCAAGCGTTTCATTTATTTTAACTGGGAAATGCAACCAGGATGCATTGGAAAATTTATTTTTCAAGATTCGCGCCAGAGGCTATTGCAACAATCATCCTTCAGCATTTGAAATACAGGATATCTTTGCACGTCTGCTTTCAATGAAGATTATTTCAAATAAATATAAAACTAGAAATAACAATTGTGAAGATGATAATTCAGATTTTTTGGAATGGAAGTATGCCACTGAAAAGGCTGAAGAAAATCAAAATTCAGTGTCTTGCACCAATAATACAACACAAACAATTGATATAGAAATGCAAGAACTCAAAATATATCATTAAGAAGATAACATTTTGGAATTTCAAATTGAAAGGTACTTCACCGGATATGGAATTTTGAAAACATTTTTTAAAAAAGATTGGGTGCAAGAAATGCTTGGAATTGGCAATTAATATTGAATTAGATGGTGATTCAACCGAAACTTTAATAAAGAATAAAAGTTATACAAGCAGTCTTCATTTAATAAATCCAAGTAAACTGTTTTATGTCGTTTGCCAATTTCACTTTGACATATATAAAAATATGTTTTATAATTTGAAGCATCACTCAAATATCAAAAAACATATTTTAAAAGAAATTATTACAAGGACAAATGCAAGCGAACATAAAGATTGGTTTCACGGTGAAAATATTTGTTCAGAGCATAGAAAACATCTTTTGGATTTTTGATAACTGTTTTGCTCTTTAAAAACAGTAAATGGCTTTCTCAAAAGAATGAAGTTATAAAAGTCATTAAAAAAGATGAAAGAAAAATATTAAACAAATTAAAAAAACTAAGTTTAAATTAAAGAGTATAAAACTTTATCTGACCTTTACACATTTCACGACATATCATTACATTTGTTCTTCTGAAGAAAACAAAAAAAAGAAAAATTATTTTATTTCAATATAGTAAGTATAAGCAAAATTCAGATGTATATAAAATTTTTTAACGGCATTCAAGCCATGTCCTTAGTGATAGGTTAATAATAATTATTGTAAATAGGTCGTAAATAGTTCGTAAATTATATAAGTTATCATGTAAGATAAGATTTAAGAATAAATGCAATGTTTATAATAAATTGATGTTTTGAAATTTAATAATAAAAAATTTTAAAAAACAATATGGTGTTTATAAATATACTTCATATCATTGCTACTATAGGGCATAGTAATGTACTACTGCCGGTGCTTACTAACCTCATAATACACAAACCTCATATATTTGTATGAGACCAGAATAAAATTTGGTCAAAAATCAAATTTATATTAATTGGAAACTACTTATGCATTGCATGCATATAAAGTCAATCATATATTTCAAGAAAAATATAAAAAACAGAGACTATACATTAACTTCAGAAATATTGAAATATTGAAATAGAAATTTAGAACCGAGTGTTTCAAAAAAGTTTTGGAAGTCTTGGAATTCTATATTGTGGTTGGGTGGACTATATATTGCAGCTATTACAACATTTTCTCCATATTCATCAAATCGAATAGCTGTTGATTGTAGATAATCTTTTTTTTATTATAATACCAGTACCTCCGCTAGCCATACCTTTGGGATGCTTGATCATAAAAGCAGTAATTTGGAATTTTGAAAGCATATTTTTGAGTAAGAAGTATTTTAGACACAAGCATATTGGCAGTACTAATTAAAAAATATTCAATTTCAAATTTATGTTTATACCGTTTGCATTCCAGTGATGTATTCTAATGGAGTTGCTCATTTTTTCATTATCAGTATCAGAGTATATCAGAGCATTAGAGTATTTTGATTTTTCATAAGTTCTTGTTGTATTTATGATAACGTAAGTCGTGTTTGTGGTGCGCTCTGTGTTTTTCGAAGTAGAACATAGGAAAAAACTCGGCATTAAATACGGAAGTATCGAAAATATAATATAACATAACCAGTCAAAGAACTCACCGAAAGTGGCGAAATATCGCGCCCGCGAGGTTATATTATTAATTAATTAAATTTCTCATTGTTCCGACCAGCAAAACAAAAGCACTTACTTTGCAGAAAAAAAAACATAAAAACAATTTTCGTCCGATATTTATTTATTTAATATTTCATTACACAATTGAAGCCGAAGTACCGCAGGGAAGTATACTTGACCCAATTCTGTACCTTATTTACACAGCCGACTTGCAAGTCCCACCAGAAAGTGTCATTGCCACGTTTGTAGATGATACAGCGATCCTTAGCACTGGAAACACCATAAACGAATCAACAGAAGCAACGCAGCATTCCATTGATCAAATTATTAGTTGGACTAAAAAATGGAAAATTGAGCTCAACCAAGCGAAATCCGTCTATGTAAATTTCCCAAACAAAAAAATCGACTATTTGCCGATAACTATGTGCAGTGCTCGAATACCATACTCAAACACAGCTATATACCTTGGCATGAACTTAGATGCAAAGTTGAAATGGAAAGAACTTATAAAGAAAAAACGAATTGAACTAGAATCCAAATACAAAAATTTATATTGGCTTCTTGGGAAAAAATCACCAGTCTCCCTAAACAATAAATTAATGATATACAAGCAAGTCTCAGCTCCGGTGTGGACGTATGGAATCCAGTTATGGGGATGTGCACCAAAATCCACTATTCAAATCATTCAAAACTTTCAAAACAAAGTTTAAAGAAATTTAGTCAAAGCTCCGTGGTTTGTTAGGAATACTGACCTCCATCGGGACTTGAAGATCGAATCTATGGCTGCAGTAATTCAAAAGTTCGCGGTAAAGCACCAAAAACGATTACAACAGCATCCAAACGAGACAGTCAACCATCTGTCTAATACATCTGGCCTGCTGAGGAGACTTAAACGAACAAAGTCTTCAGATCTACTTCTGAATTAGTAGTCTAATAATAATTTAGATTACTACTATTAGCACTAAGTCTTTGACAACTTGACAATTCTAATAAGTATTCTGAAATGTAACAAAACTGCTTGATAGTTCTTTGTATGAACTAGTCGTAGTTAAATGAAACATGTATTTATATTATTGCACATATTGTGTTTCAAATAATAAAAAAAAAAAACCTTAAGGGCCCATTAGACAGCAACGTTCGTTGTCAACGCGCGCTTGCCATTACACAAACAATTTTTTAACAATTTTTAAAACACGCCCCAGATAAAACAACAGATATACTAAAAAATCGCTCTCACATGAGAATTTTTTTCTCCTACTTTTCTCCTACTTTGTGAAATGCGAAATTTGTTTGTGTAATAGTAACATTTGAAATTTTAAGAAATGTGTTGACGAAAATCTAAAAATTTTGATATTTCTTCAAACATGCTCGTGTTTTTGCATATACAGTCGGATTTGGTCGGCATGCAAAATTTTATTTATTTTGAGAAATGGAAGCGTAAACATCGTTTAAATGCACGCATGATTTGTCGTTAGCATGCGATGCTTTGCAAATATGAATGAATTTAATTTTAAATATTTGTATTTTCTACCTAGGTAAAATTTTTTAATTTTCAAAACATTTTATTAAGAGGAATTAAAATATTAATAACCTTGGGCTAAAAAAAAATAACCAAACATTAAATTACAATAAAAATTTTGTTTTGAATATTAATTGCATTGTACACCTACGGAAAATTTGTTATTAAAAAATACCAAAAAAAAAATTAAATTATATAAAATATAATATATATAAAAATAAATATATAAATTGAAATCATAAAAATAAATATAAATATAAATATATAAATTAAAATTATAAATTAAATGTAAAACATCATTTTTCGTAAGGAAATTACGCATAGCAGTCGCTGTCGACACTTCAGCGATTGCTTTACTACTGATGAGTGAACAAATTTTGCATTGTTTGCTGGAGGCGTGTTTAAAAAATTGTTGGTAAATTTAATGTGTAATAAGTGGCCCTTAGACAGCAACGCGCGTTGACAAACGCACGAAGTCTTCTCTTGCCATTACACATTAAATTTACCAACAATTTTTTAAACACGCCTCCAGCAAACAATGCAAAATTTGTTCACTCATCAGTATTAAAGCAATCGCTGAAGTGTCAACAGCGGCTGCTATGCGTAATTTCCTTACGAAAAATGATGTTTCACATTTAATTTATTATTTTAATTTATATATTTATATTTATTTTTATGATTTCAATTTATATATTTATTTTTATATATATTATATTTTATATAATTTAATTTTTTTTCTTTTTGGTATATTTTAATAACAAATTTTCCGTAGGTGCACAATGCAATTAATATTTAAAACAAAATTCTCATTGTAATTTAATGTTTGGTTATATTTTTTTAGCTCAAGGTTATTAATATTTTAATTCTTCTTAATAACATGTTTTGGAAATTAAAAAATTTTACCTAGGTAGAAAATACAAATATTTAAAATAAAAGATACAATTCATTCATATTTGCAAAGGATCGCTTGCTAACGACATCATGCGTGCATTTAAACGATGTTTACGCTTCTACTCCTCAAAATAAATTAAATTTTGCATGCCGACCAAATCCGACTGTATATGCAAAAACACGAGCGTGGTTGAAGAAATATCAAAATTTTTTGATTTTCGTCAACGCATTTTTTAAAATTTCAAATGTTACTATTACACAAACAAATTTCGCATTTCACAAAGTAGGAGAAAAGTAGGAGAAAAAATTCTCACGTGAGAGCGATTTTTTAGTATATTTGTTGTTTTATCTGGGGCGTGTTTTAAAAATTGTTAAAAAATTGTTTGTGTAATGGCAAGCGCGCGTTGACAACGAACGTTGCTGTCTAATGGGCCCTTAATGGAGAGAGAAGACTTCGTGTGTTTGTCAACGCGCGTTGATGTCTAAAGGCCACTTTACACACACATTACAATCAGCTGATCTAGACAGCATAGTGCTGCAAAACCACTAAACTTTTGCACAATTTGTTTGGCTTTATATCGTGTAAAAAAATAATATTGTGTAATTAAATATGTGAACTTTTGTATTCAACACTAATAGCGCGGTTGTAAGTTGTGTTTTAAAATATCAGCTAAACAGGTAAATATTTATCACTGAAAATACATCTGATTTTTGCGGTCCTGGCCAGTGATTTGGCTGTAAAATTGGAAGAATTTAGTTTAAATTAAAAATACACATTCTACACTGCACTGTATTATCGACTTTAAGTTGGGCCCAAAAGTAAATTACAATTATGGCACCTTCACCTGGAAAAAGCAAACAAAACAAAACTTCAGCTAAGGAAGCTAAAGAAAATAAAATTACTAGGCAAGCAACATTTGCATTTATGCGTGACTCTTTATTAGGAAGACAGAGATCGAACTCAGCTTGCGAAAGTTCAAAACTTGGTGATTCTACTCCAACCTTTAATAAGATAAGCGAGCCAGAAATAAAAGATCTTCAACAAAAGTTAATTGATTTGCAAGAATTATGCCAACAACTTAAAAAAGAAAATGAACGTCTTAAAGCGGAAAATACCAATTTGAAAACAGTGAAAGATTTAAGTTCATTACCAACTAGTTGTTTGATTGAGAAATCCCAAGAATATGTAACAGATGAAGAGGAGCTAGCAAAAGAGACGGACTATAAAAAAATAATAAAGAAATCTAGACTCAATAAAAAACGTAGAGCAGAATCCTCACCTGAGGTAATCATTCAAGCCAAAAATATTGAAAAAACTGAACCCAATAAAAGAAGTGAGCTACGCCCGCCTCCAATAATGATTTCAAATCTTAATCAATATCAAGAACTGCAAAGTACTATTGAAAAAAATGTCAAAAACAAATTTTCAATACGATTACTTGGAAATGGTACTCAAAAAATCAATGTTTTTGATGGTGATGATTACAGAGCTGTCACTTAAAGTCTCTCCAATTCAAACTTCAACTGGTTTTCGTACGAAAATAAACAGATACGACCCATCAGAATCATTGCAAAAAATTTGCACCATTCATGTGAAGAAGAAAGTATTGTTAGCGATTTGCAGCAACAGGGTTTCAAAGCATTGAGTGCTAAAAACAAACTTAAAAAAAAAACAAAAGAACCATTAGACATATTTCTTCTAATGTTTGAACATAACGAAGACATCAATAAAATATTCGGAATAAGACATATTCTACACTCAATAGTCAAAATCGAAGCTGTCAAGTCTCCCAAAAAGCTGCCAGGGGTTTGGTCACACTAAGAATTATTGTAATAGGATACCGAAATGTGTTAAATGCACAGGCAATCACCTTACTATTAATTGCATAAAAGATGCTAACGAACAGCTAAAGTGTTGCAACTGTGGTGAAAACCATCCTGCGAACTACAGGGGGTGTGTTGAAGCTATTGAGCTGCAAAAAATTAGAGATAAACGAATAAGTAACCAGAAACAAAATAAAGAATCAATTAGCGAACCAAAAACACTTTCCACACATACTACAAATAAAAAGCAAAATGTATCTTATGCGCAAGCAGTTAAGAGTAATGGTAAAGTCAGCTATGCGAGCAATATGGAGCCAATAGCCACTTCTAGTACGAATAAACAAAATGAAGATGTACTCACACAGATCCTGCATAAACTTCAAAAGCAGGAGGTAGTAACCAACGCAATACAAGTCCGACTAACTAAGCTAGAACAAAAACTCAACGAAAATTCAAAAAATAAAAAATTAAAAATTGCTTAAGAATTATGACATGGAATGCGAACGGTCTGTTAAAACACCAAGAAGAATTAGAAATATTACTTAACATGGAACAAATCGATGTTTGCCTTGTGTCCGAAACACATTTTAATACATTTTAACACATTTTAAAAATTTAATTTTATTGTAGGTGGAGATTTCAATGCGAAACACACTCATTGGGGCTCACGCATCACAACAACAAAGGGAAGAGAACTGTATAAGGCTGCAATAGAAACGGAAATCAAACAAGATTTAGATCTGCACTTCAACCATTCGCCAATTTATTTAACTTTAAGTGTTACGATCATAACGAAAAATCCCGGTCCATACCTGACTAATAAATCTACAGATTGGAGGTTTTTTAGAGTATTGCTTGAAGACAGTGTAAACCTCTCAACTCCACTGAGCACTTGTGATGAACTTGAAAGAGACTACGGTCAGTTCATTAAGCAAATTCAAAGAGCGATTTGGAGCAGTACCCCTGAATATAGGGGAGAACTATCCAAGGGAAATTAGAAAATAGGAAACTAAGAAAAAGATGGCATTAAACTCGATCTTCTCTAGATAAAAGCAGGCTTAATGAAGCTACTAAACGTTTAAAAACTGAAATTCGTCTTATCAAAAATGAGTCAGTAAAAAATGATATTTCATCACTTGGAGTTGACAAAAAATTAGAATACTTATTGTTGATATCGACAAAATACTTTAACAAACCCATTACCTTCACACCAACGTTCAAAGACAGCAATGAAAAATGGGCTGGAAGCAATGAGAAAAAACCGAAGCTTTCGCAAACAACCTGACAAATATATTTCAGCCTAATGAAGTACAGTGTGATGAATTACTGATTGTCACAGAGAGTAGAAATCAGCAAATCGATCGAATAACAAAACGCGAACTAAAATCAGCAATAAAAGACTTGAAAAATAAAAAGGCACCTGGCTTTCGCCTTATAATATCCGAAATTTTAAAGCAGTTACCAGATAAAGCTGTTCGCAAATTATTAATGCAATTCAATGCAACAATAAATCTAAAATATATTCCTAGCCTATGGAAGATCGTAGAGGTAAAAATGATTCCAAAAGCAGGCAAGCCGCTAGAATACATATCGTCATATAGACCAATTTTAATTTTACCAACCATTCTGAAGCTCTTTGAAAAGCTTTCAAGCGTCTATGTATGAGGGTGCTATTTTGCAAATTTTAGATTTAAAGACTCGCACTTTCTATATTTAAACTATTTGAAAGCAGAGTTAGCAAAAACGCGTCCGAACACTTTTTGACAATTTAAAACAACTGAAACTGAAATATTTTTGATTGTACAAAATACTAACTTAATTACTAAATATTAACTAAGTCTCTTAAGAATTTATTCAGTAGTTCGTATTGCTTGAATGCAAAAAAATTAAATTTTCCAAATAAATTGCTAATTACGGATATATAAGCATTAGTTGTTATTGTAATTCATGGCATGCCACTGTCAAACTATTCCTAATCACGTAATACAGAACAAATGGAGCACGACAGTAAGTACATCAGTTGCTCATACAGTAGCGCATTGGAAATTCTTTAGCTACAGGCAATATTATGCCACCGAACTTAATAATGCCATTAAAATTACCCACACACTTTACATTAGTACACATTAGACGCACATCTAATAGTTTGCATATTGACATGCTCGGTGGTATGCAAGGAATGTTATGAGCCATTGAAACTCAAAGAAGATGCCCTACATTCCTGAGGAGTAGATTGACGGTATAGTTAGAGTGCATGCGGTAGTCGTAGTGAAATGCAAAAGAAAAATATAATAATAAACACGGTAATTGCATGCATATTAAAAATCACCGCACATTCTCGCAGGTAATTACAAAAAATGCTTTATATAAAAAAAAAATCATAAAAATATGTGCAAATAAAAAAAATAGAACGAATGCAACTTGAAACGAAAAACATTATATAAGAAAATATCTTGAGATCATCAATGAATACAATGAAATCGGGAAAAATCAATTTATTGTACTCGAAGCGATAGTGATCACTACATTCTCAAAAAAGATGCCGTCCCCAACTTAAAAAGGCAATATTTATATGCGAACGTTACATATATTCAGTACACAGTGTGTATTGCAGAAAAATGACTTGGTGGTTTCTGGATTACATTTGACTCCACCTGATTAGATCAAGATGAAGTATACTATTTGGTTCCAATAAGTGCCTTATAGTAGGACTCGTTAAACGTTTTGCCCGTCTCCTGCTGAACTATTCTTCTCCAGGTCATTGCTGGTCTGCTCTGCGACTAGTCCCCTGAGAGTTCCAAGTACGTGCAGTGTGCGGGATATCTTCATAAGGCTGTTACAGTGTGTGTCTAATCCAATCATACTTCTTTCTTCCTTTCTCGCAGTTTACGTTTGTTTGGTGCGTTATTCTCTATAATTCTTCAAATGAAATTGTTCTAGACCACCATATGCCTAATATATTGCGCAGACATCTATAGATAAATGAATGCAATTTTCTTTCGATTTCGGAGTTAGCAAGCCAGGTTACCAATTCAAAAGCATACAGATTTAAATTTTTACCTTGGTGTTGGTACGTATATTGTGGGTCTGCTATATGTTGCGCAACCTAGCAAATAATACTTACACTTTTTGAATGCGGCTATTGATGTCCTTTTTCGCACCCCCATCCACCAATAGAATACTACCTAAGTAAGTAAAGCTCTCGGTTTCTACGATGTAATGTCCATTCATTATAAAGCGAGTTGAGTTTTCGGTTTTTATACGCATTGCTTCAGTTTAACTGATGTTTATCTTTAAGCCAACCTTCAATGACTCGTCTTGTAATTCATTAATTTTCGACTGCAATTGCTGATGTGAATACGAAAGCACTACAAAGTCGTCCGCATATTCTAAATCTTCTCACCAATTATTTAGCCTCCAATTGATGCCGCGGGTTTGCAACCTGACTTATATTAAGCACCCAATCGAGCACAACAATAAATAGTAGTGGTGATAAAATGCAGCCTTGTTTGACTCCGGTTATTGAAATGAATGGTTCACTTGTTTTTCCATTATGTAGAACCCTGCACTTCATGACATCATAGCTTTCCTTTATTATATTAATTATTTTTTACGGGATACTTAGTCTTTGTAGCGCTGGCCAGATCGCCTCTCTCTTGATTGAATTAAACGTTTTTTCATTATCGACAAACACTGCATACAGGACTGTGTTGAGCTCGATGCCCTGTTCAATGATAACACGCATGCTATTTATATCGTCAACACAAGACTGGTTCGGTCAAAAGCCTGCTTGCTTTTTGCGAAATTGTTTATTTATTGGTTGAATAATGGAATGGAACTATCATTTGTAAGTTTTCAGTTTATTTGGAATAGGCATTTCAAGTGGTTCTTCTGTGCAGCGATTTCAACGTCTTGCGCTATGATTTCAAAGAATTTTGTCTTACCTTTCATCGCACGGCGTTTAATTTGTTTCAGTCGCTCGCCGACGAGAGCGCTGGAAGAAACTGGCTCTGGCCAAGAGCGCTTCAAGGTCTAAGCACGGCACGGTAAGGTAAGTACGGTAAGCACGGCAGGAAACTGATGCTAAAAGAACTCTAGCGGTGTCCTTGGGACCAACTATGTTTGGCATTAATCGGTATAATGTGTTGCAGACACGTGTTGCTTTATCTCCTGATTGTTTTAGGTGAGTTTTGAAACTCAACCTACTATCTAAGGTTACACCGAGATATGTAAATTGGGGGCTAGATTGTATATCTACTCCACCAACTTTAATTGAGAGTTTTTCAATCTCTTTCCTACTGCTGATTAATAGCACCTCAGTTTTATGCTCGGCAAGCTCTAATCCACTGTATTGCAGCCACGATTTAGCTGCTGCAATAGTAGCGCTGCAATTCCTAGCCACTTCGTCTAGAGTTTTTGCAACAACTACTATTGCAATATCATCTGCATACCCAACTACATGCACTCTGTCCGGCTTTTCAATTCGAAGGATACCATCGTACATGATATTTCATAGAATTGGCCCTAGAACTGATCCCTGGGGGACCCCTTCCGTAATCCTATATGTTTTGGGTCCGGATTCTGTATCATATAAGAGTAATCTGTCTTTAAAATATCAAGTAATAATTTTCAAAAGATATTCTGGGACTCTCATTTTGATCAGTGCATTTAAGATGCTACTCCACTCAGCAGTGTTGAAAGCATTTTTAACATCTAAGGTCACTACCGCGCAGTACTTTTTAGTGCCACCTAGCCACCTAACGCCCTTAGTAGCTTCCTTTGCAATGTTGCATACATGTAGTACAGCATCAACAGTACAGCGTTTAGGTCTAAAGCCAAATTGGTTATTTGATAGACCCTGACTTGCCTCTGTGAATTTTTCTAATCTAGAACTTATAATTCTTTCAAGGATCTTACCTGCAGTGTCTAGTAAGCATAAAGGTCTATAAGATGATGGCAGTTTTGGGGGCTTATTACCTTTAGGAATAAGCACCAATCTTTGCTTTTTCCAACACGAAGGGAAGATTCCTTCCTGTAGGCAGCTGTTGTAAACATCCGTAAATATAGAAGCTTGTTTTTGTATTGCCTTCTTCAGTACAGTATTGGGGATTCCATCCAATCCAGGAGATTTATTGGGCTTAACTCTGGAAGAAGCGGCCATGACTTCAGAATTTGTAATCGGGGGTATCTCCTTGAAATCGGTGTTTATCGGTATTAAGATTCTAAGTTCTACCTTTTTTGGGAACAAATGTTTCACGATATTCGCCATTATTTTAGGACATGAAGGTACCGAGCCTCTTAACTTCTTAAATTTACGCATTACTATTTTGTAGCCATCGCCCCCGACATTTTGGTCTACATCATTGATCAGAGTTTGAATAGCTTGATTCTTACTCCTAATAATTGCCTTTTTAAGTTTAGATCTGCTCTCTCGGTATTTTTGTAGAAGCTTTTCCGCATCTACTCCAGATCTATGACGTTAGAATTGCCTACGAGAGGCAAAGCATTGAGATCTTAGTAAAGCTATTTCTTCCGTCCACCAATAGTTTGATGGGCGCCCATTACTTCTGCCTTTTCTTGGAATTGATCCATCACAGACATTGCATATTCCTTCATAAGGTGATTTGATATTTCAAAAGCATCCCCGTCTCCGAAACTCATATTTTGGTCATTAATTCCACTATCTGTGTGTCAAGATACTTAGTTTTCCAGCCTATTTGCTGTGCTTTTCTCTGCGATTTTTTCAAAACAAACTTCTCTTTCAGCGATATGGAAAAACGAATTGCATGGTGGTCGCTGTGGGTGTAGTGGTTTGTTACTTTCCATTGCGAACCTCTTACTAATGACGGGCTGACAAAGGTGAGATCTATGTAGGAAACGCCTCTACCATTATCGAACGTTGGGCTATGCACATTGTTCGGCGCGTCGTAGTACTACTGCCCCATTCGACTGTTTCTGATTGTTCCTGATACCCTATCAAAAAACTCTTCAAATCTCTCTTGGGAGATATTTGGAGATATGCAACAGCTGCACACATAGATTCCCCGGATTCTGACAAGTACTAGACCTTCTTTTTGTATCAATACGCTTGGTTCAAACACTATGTCCTGTCCTAGCCAAATGGCAGCCTTTGCAGAAGTATCTTGTACCCATTTGGAGGTTTCTTTTGATTTGTAAAACTCACTAATTACGAGTATATCTGTCTTTAATTCCAAAGCTGTTTGGGATAAAAGATCTTGGGCAGCTTCGCATCGATTTAGGTTCAATTGCAGAAATTTAATCATATTTTGGACTTAAGCTCCTGCATAGCCTTCCTGTAGGATTCACATTTGGAACTTCTTGAGTAGTGTAGATTGCCACCGTTGCAGTTTTCCGGACATAGGATGCATTTTGGTTGAGCCGAGCACGTTTTTGCCCTGTGGCCATCTTGTCCACATCTCATACATGTGCTTGATCTGTCATTATCGCTTTTTGCACTGTCTAGCAGCATGTCCAAATTGAAGGCACTTGAAGCACCTCATGGGTGTGATATGCTTTCTGATCCTACTGCGTACCCAGCCAACTCTGACTGAGGCAGCTGCGATCAGTACACTGGCATCCTTAGTAGGAAGGTCAATAATTGCTGATCTTGTGCTGTCCCTTGCGGAACGCCAAAACTTGACGTTGATGTCACTTACATTTATTGCTGGAAATTGCTCAGCAATCGCCGCGCGCACCTCGTCATTGGATATTACCTCGTCCAAGTCCCTGCATTCTATTAGGGTGTGCTGTGTTAAAGATTTTACACTAGCACAATTCTGAAGTGTGTTTTTCATTTCATTGCAGAAGTCCTTCGCTAAATTTCCAGCTTCTTTGGTAAGATGAATCAATATTTCCCCCTCTTTAGTTTTTCGGATTTTGTTCACGTTTTTTCCGAATTCTTGTAGCTCTGGTTTTGATTTAATGATCTTTAACATTTCAGCGTAAGACTTGTCTGCCGTCTTGCTAATGAGAATTGCTTCCGGTCTTACTCTAGGCGCTTTAACGAGGTCCAGATTTGGCACAGTTTTCCCTTTTTTCTTTTGCACTAGCTGCCATTTGTGAAAATTCGTTTAATGCTCCTTACTTCCAATTTCTCTAATTTGGACTTTGGGTGGTGGACCGTTCGGTTTCTCTTTCGCAGCACGCTATAGTGCTCCTTGAGTTTGCACGCTAATGGAAGCTACACTCTTAGCCAGCAACATATTTTCGTACTTAATTAGCATTGATTGCACAAAGTCTAATCTAACATTGTTGTCTTTCAGTTTATTAATTTGGAACTTTTTTCTATTTGAGTTATTTTTAGCATAACGTAAGATGTCTTAATTTGTTCATTTCTGAATTTGTTAATACCAGGTAGTGGTCACTACCTATTTTCGAGTTTTTTTTATTTCAGACGTCGAGTAATATTCTTGCCTAACGTTTGCTGACACAAATATGGTCCAAATGAAAATTCTGATTGCGTAGAGCTAGGTTAGGCGGTATCCAAGTTGTTTTATGTACTCCTTTGTGTATAAACATCAAGTCTCCGATTATGAGACCATGATTTGAGCGCATTTGTAGCAGGAGGTCACTGTTTCCAAGCCGGAATTAGTGCTACTTATTCTTGCGTTGAAGGCTCCTATTAGAATTATAGGGTCGTTGTAGTTGACATACGATAATGATCTGTCCAAGAGGGTATAGAGCTGTACTTCAACTTCTGTTTCGCTTAGTTCTGCCGGATAGTAGGATTATGTTAGGACTAAAGAAAGAAAAAATCGGAAAGGAATACGGTTTACAGTTCCTTTTGGAATTACGGTTTACAGTTCCTTTTTGAATGCTCACCATCTGTAGGAAATATTTATCTAAAGTGACAGAGAACAGAATTCTGTCTCTGTGACTATATTCTACAAACACATTTTAAGTGAAGATATGGTTATGCTTCTGAACCGTAAGCTCATACTCTACTGGATATTCTTGTTTCCATCAGCAATTAGCTGCTCCTAAACAAAAGTCTTGCCGGATTAGTTAAATAATCAAAAGGTCTTCTGTTATGGTAACTTCCAAAGGATCTGCTTTCAGGGCAAAAGTGATAAGTGCTGAAAGTTTTGTGAAACGAACTTTTACCTGTATTAAGGGTCAGTTGCAATAAAACATATTTTTTTTTTTTTTTTTTTTCAATTCATACGTTATTTATTGAATCTTTCAATTTGGAAACTAACAATAAGTGATCAAATCTTAAAACTAAATTTTTTTTTTTTTCCTAAGCCATTGATTTGGAAAAAATTATTAAGACATTAATTTATTTAATAAAATAAAATTGAAAATTAATATTAAAATTAAAATTGAGATTAAATTTAATTCAAGAAATCACATTCAGTTCAATTAAAGAAAATTTATAATATTTTAAATGAAATAAAAATTTTGAAGGTTAACAGATGTTAATGGTGTCCTTCTTTTTTAGACGTCTGTGGCCTTTGTTCAGTAGCAGCATGTAAGCTAATTGGTTAGGATGGTCTTCTAACTTTATGAGATGCTGACGGCTACATCGAGCAGCTTCTTCTATTACTGTTGGCACGCTCAAATCTCTATGAAGGTTAGCATTTTTCAGAAACCACGGTGCACCTGTTATCATTCTTAGGGTTTTAGATTGCAGCCTTTGCAGTTTTTCAATATTTGATGGCATCGCTGTTCCCCACAGTTGAATTCCGTAACTCCATATTGGTTTTATTATCGACTTGTATAGCAAAATTTTGTATTCAAGTGGTAGCTTAGATGACGTGCCCATAAGCCAATGCAATGAACTTAATTTTATATTTATTTGTGTCTTTTTAGCCTCTATGTGTTTGTTCCAAGTTAAACGTCTGTCTAGATGTATCCCTAAATATTTTACATTGTCGCTTGAAGGTACTTTTTGCTCATTTATTGTAATATTGGGACAGTTTCCTGGTCTTAGAGCAAATGTTACATGGGTACATTTTTGTTCATTGACTTTGATACGCCATACTGATAACCATTTCTCAAGTTGGTGAACATGTTCTTGAAGCATGCGTTGTGCGATTGCGGGGTTTTTGTGTGCACTTAGTATTGCTGTATCGTCAGCAAATGTTGCAGTTAAAGTGTTTTCCGAAGTTGGCATATCACTTGTATACAGCAGATATAATAGCGGACCTATTACACTTCCTTGTGGAACTCCAGCTTTGATAGGACAGGGTTCTGAAACAAAATCTTTATATTTTAAAATAAAAGTTCTTCTGCTTAAGTAGTTTTTTAACAAAAGGTGAGTGTTAACTGGCATGAGAGTTGTAATTTTATGTATTAAGCCTTCGTGCCATACTTTATCAAACGCTTGGGCTACATCTATAAATATGGAAGTGCAGTATTGTTTATTTTCAAATGAGTTTCTTACGAATGATACAATACGATGCACTTGTTCAGTTGTACTGTGTTTAGCTCTGAAGCCGAATTGATGCTCCGGAATTATTTCGTTAGCTGAGAGTATTGGCATTATTTTTGTTATTAGTAGCTTTTCAAATATTTTTGATAATATTGGAAGGACGCTAATTGGTCTGTAGGATTCTACTTTGGTTTTGTCCTTTCCAGGTTTAGGTATCATTGTTATTTGTGACATTTTCCAAAGTTTGGGATAATATCCTGTCCGTAAGATAGCGTTAAATAAATGCCTGAGATGTATAATGGCACATTGTGGTAATTGTTTCACCATTGTAACTGAGATTTTATCAGGTCCTGCTGCCTTTTTCGCATTGAGATCTTTTATAATTTTATTGATATTTTCTAGTTTAAAAATAAGGGGCCTGCTCGAAGGATATAGGTTTGTAATTGGTAAAGAAGTATTTTGTGAAGCATTATTTGGAGTAAATACATTTTTCAAGTGTTTTACAAATATTTCCCCTTTCTCTGAGTCACTTCGTGCCCAGTCACCATTTTCTAGTCTGAGAGGAGATTCATGCTGGATAGGCTGTTTGAGGTACTTTGTTGCCTTCCAAAGTGAATAATCCGTTTGTTCATTAGGTGCCAAATTGAATAGAAAATTGTCTAGGGATTTTTGATGTCTTTCCGCTAGTGCATATTTGAGTTCATTTGTACATTTAGCTAGTAAAACTTTATGTTTTGGGGATCTGTGCCGTTGCCATAGTCTTCTAGCGTTTCTCTTTCGTTGTAATAATCCCTCTATTGTTTTTTTCACACCGATTTTTTTGGGTTCTTTTTTTTCAATTCTTATAGAAGCTACTTCAACACCCATTGAGATTACTTCAGAAAATTGGTTAACACAAGCATCAATTTCATTATTCACCTTTAACGAAGCATGTTGAGGTATATGACAAGAAACATATTTACGAAATTTTAACCAGTTTATATGTTTTGTTAGACATTGCGTTTGGATAGTTCTATTCTGTTGACTTTGCATTGTTATTATTGTTGGTGAGTGGTCTGATGACAGTTCAACTAATGGAAATGCGGTGATTGTTGATGGTTTAATATTTTTGCTTAGACCAAAGTCGATAAGATCTGGGACTTTTTGTCGATCAGAAGGCCAGTATGTTGGGTGTCCAGTTGAAATCACATTGAGATCTTCACTTTTCACAACTGCTAGAAGTTTCCGTCCTCTTGGCGTTATTAGCCTTGAACCCCAGAATGTGTGCTTCGCATTAAAATCGCCTGCGACCAGAAATTTAGAACCGAGTGTTTTAAAAAAGTTTTGGAAGTCTTGGACTTCTATATTGTGATTGGGTGGACAATATATTGCAGCTATTACGATATTTTCTCCATATTCATCAAATCGGATAGCTGTCGATTGTAGATAATCTTTGCTGAAGTCTTCTTAAACAAAATGTTTAAGTCTTTTTTTTATTATAATACCAGTACCTCCTCGAGCCATACCTTTGGGATGCTTGGTGTCATAAAAGCAGTAATTTGGAATTTTGAAAGCGTTTTTTTGAGTAAGATGTGTTTCGGACACAAGCATAATATCAATTGCATTACTAATTAAAAAATATTCAATTTCAAGTTTGTGGTTGTTTATACCGTTTGCATTCCAGTGACATATTCTAATGGAGTTGCTCATTTTTTCATTATTAGAGTTTGCATTAGAGCAGTTTGATTTTTTATAAGTTCTTGCATCATACTTTGCATACTATACATAAAAAGATTAAGACTTTGGATCAGTGTTTTTAGCGTCTCTTCTAAATTATCTACTGCTGGTATTGCCAATTGTTGAGGTTGAATATTTTCTCTTAATACATTTGCATAACTTTTGCCTTGAGAGATTGTTGCTTCTGTATTGTTTATTTGTTCTTGGTAGTAATTTTTGGGTGGCACAGCGTTTAATTGATTTTTGGGAAGAGTTCTCTGCTTAACTGCAACAAATACGGTACAACCCCTATAATTTGCAGTATGATTTTTGCCGCAATTACTGCATTTTTTTGCATTTGCATCTTCTTTAGGTTTTGGACATATGGAGGATTTGTGTAGATCTCCACATATTACACATACACTAGGTAAGGTGCAATAGGTTCGAGTATGGCCAAATTCTTGACAGTTAGTACACTGTATTGGATCTTTTCTTTTGAAAGGCTCTTCTACTGTTATCCTTCGATGTAAAAGATAACGAAGATTGTAAATTGGGTGCACTTCTCCTTTAGCGAGTTTTTTTGCGTTTGGCTCAAGTTCTACTTTAAATATTGGCTGAGGTGTTTTATTTTTGTTTTTAATATTAAAGATGGACTTTGCTTCAAATCCGGCTTCTGCTAAGGCTGCTTTTATATCAGCTTCCGGTACGAAGTGTTCTATACCTTTTATTACCACACTTAAACCTTTGCTACTTTTTAGCTGGTAGGTGTAGTAGCTTTTATTATTGGCATCAAAGAAGTTTATAATTTTTCTATAATTTAATTCATCATTTATTTGGATTTTTGTTTCATTAACATTTCCCTTCAAGAGTGGAATCACGTAGAAATGTTTATCACCTATTATGGATGTTATCTTCTTTAAAAGATCGTTCGAATTTTTTTCCCTTAGATAAATTGGAGGTGGTTTGTATTTTTTGGTATTATTTTCTGTATTCTCATTATTTTCATCAGTTGATAAGATTTGAAATCTATTTTTATTTAAGGAGGCGCCGTTTTCAACTAATTTTGTTAGTTTTGAAATTTGACTAGATGATTTTGTCATGGGGCTGCGTTTCCGCTTTGTTACAAGAATATATCTATCTATTCCTGTCTGAATTTTATTGCCGTTGTCTTGTTTGGCAGCATTTTGAATATTATTTTTATCTTCAATGCTGATAGACTCATGTTCGTTATGTTTTGTTGTGCAATTTAGCAACTTTTGCATACAAACATTTTTCTGCAACGTTTTTTCTGATACAAACATAAAACATATTTGGCTATGTATTAGTGTTTCGCTTTAATAGGAACATAAAACATTATTTCATTATCATTTAATGGTTGTGCTGTTGGCTTATACAAAGTAAACTTACAAATTTGTGAACTACTTCTTACTTATCTTTGATGGTGGACAAGGAAAGCCGTAGCAATATTATCTAGGGTTGAGCTGGTATTAAAATTGACACGGCATATATATTTGTATCACAAATGTGCTACACATAAGCAGTAATTAATCTTTCTGCTGTCACAAAAGTATATATAAAAGATTGTGGAACATTTTATGTGTGTTAGCATCTATGGATGCCATATTAGGGTGCCATTAATTTTCGAAAGTCGGAAAATGGCCTGCGGCACCCCCCAGATTGGTTCATTTTAATAAAAAAATAATCTGTGTGAAATTTTAGTTCATTTGGATAAGTGGAAATGGTGCCCCAAGAGCCTCAAAGATTGGAAAATAACGATTTTTTCCATTAAATTCATCTTTGATTGCTTATATTTCCGACATATGTAATTTTACATAAAAACTGTCTTCCTAAAAGTTATAGATCTATTAAAAATAAACAATACAAAATACAAAATTTTTGTCTTTCAGCAAAAATTTTGGAAATACTGCAAAGTCTATATTGCAACAATGAGTAAACAGTATGGGGCGGAAGAAGTACTTCGAGATGGTTCCAAACGTGTAAGACAAGGTTGTGTCTTAAGCCCTATATTGTTTGCACTGTTCGTTGATGACTTAAGTAAATTTCTTTCTGGTGGTGTTACGATTGCCAATATGTGCCTAAAAGTACTATTATATGCTGATGATATTGTGTTGTTTGCAGATTCTCCAATAATATTACAAAATATGATAGATGAATTAAATAGATATTGCAACTTAAGGGGACTATCTATAACTACAGACAAATCAAAAGTGATGGTATTTAAGAAACATGCTAGAAGATTGAGAAATGATGAAAAATGGTACCTTAACGATGATCAATTAGAAGTGGTTAATAATTATAAATATTTAGGAATAAATATGAAATATAACGCAAAATTCGATAACCACTTGAACGAGAAGTTGAAGGAAGCTAAATTGGCTATTAATTGTACCTGGATAAATGTCTTAGGAAATCCGAAAGTGTCACTGCCCGTAAGTCAGTTCTAAATTATGCAACGCAAATCTGGGGTGTTGATAAATATGACGCAGTAGAAAAATTGCAGACATTTTATATAAAGAGAACGTTTCGTTTGCTGAAAAATACCCCAAATTATATGGTGCATTTAGAAACTGGTCTACCGACGCTATATACCCAAACATTAAAATTGCATTTTGATTACATTAATCGTATTAGGAATTTGCCAGACAATAGGATTCAAAAAACATTAGCGCAGTACCTAATAGGTAGGGTTTCCCCTACGTGGTAGGCACCTTGACGTGGTGTAGGGGCTTAGCTACAGGCAAGCTTGCTGACTTTGGGTCTCCTGCTCATTGTCTATGCAATGGTCAGAAGACCTTTTTGTCGGTCTGGCTTGTGGGTACAACAAAGAACTACCAGTAGTTGTGTTGTCCTGTAGTTTATGTGCATGTATGTGTGTCTTTGTCTCTATGTATGCATGTATGTTCTTTGTGTTTTTGGAATGAATGGAAGTGTGTAGGTCCACTAGGTGTCTGGGGACCAGGGTTTATGACGAACCAAGACCGTCCATACGTGGTGCAGAGCCACATATTATGGCGGATCTAGAGAGGAAAACTCGATAAAACCCGCAATCCTGGGTGTATGAACGACCGTGCCCAAGGATGAATGGCACTGCGTAAGTGTGTCTTAGAACGGTGGACTCCGGATACCTGGCGACCTCCGGTTTCAATTCAGCCTTTCTGAAGTAAAGGGGGCTATGCTTCGGACGACCTCCCTTTCCCCTACACTCGTGGGAACACTTATGGATTCTTTAAACAAATTAAATAAACAAAAAACTAACAAGGAACTAGGTACCAGTTCCGAAGACGAGCTCCTGGCATCAAGCCAAGAAAACGAGCGAGTCGAAACCGCCATACTACCCAAAGTAGGCAGTAGCAGCCGCACTGCGCCTACTTCGCACATAACAGTAAAATCGGCAGACAAGCGCGCCAGCCATAGTGCGCCTGCCGAGAAATCAAAAAAGTCTGAGGCAAAGATCAGACGTCAAAGGTACCAGAAGGCCATGTTCATTCTTGGCAAGATTGCTAAAAATGAAGCTGAAGGTAAAGAACAGGCGTTTGACCGTACAGACAAAGTACGATATCAGAAGGTGGTCGATGAGTATAACGAATACCAGGCCACCCTATCAAAACCCGCAAAGGCAATGAAGAGGGATCGGTCTCAGGACGAGACGGCCCATACTTCAAAAAGCAAGGTAGCGAGAACGAGTTATACTAGTAAACCGTCAACGAGTGCGAAAAGGGCATATAACGAAGTAGCAAGGGATGAGCTACAGGTGGCGCTCATTGATGATATTACCGGGAATGGAAAAAAGGTGCTGGAGAAATGGGGCGAGATTGAGCCCAAGCTGGCTGGAATGGTGATGGAACACCTTCTAACAAATCTAGACGCCCCCACACCAGGCTTTGATTCATCAGAAGTGGTTCGTGGTTGCAGGGTCTTCAAATGTGATGACCAGCTATCTAAAGTATTTCTTGGCAACTGCATTGCTAAGGTAAGTGATGCATGGGAAGGTTTAAGGCTAAAGCTTATCCCAGCCAACGATATCCCTAGAAGACCAAGGGCCCGCATTTGGCTGCCAATTATGAAGATGGAGCATGAGAAAGTTCTCCAGCTGCTACAACGGCAGAACCAAAATGTGCCAATGAATGACTGGGTAGTCATCAAGGACGAGGGCACACAAAAAACCAATATGACGCTTCTTCTGGCGATAAACGAGGAATCCGTGAAGCCATTGGAAGAAATGGACTGTAAGCTGAGGTTTGGCGTACGGTACACCAAAATAAAAATATTCCGCCCAACAGGCAATGATGATGATGGCAAGGAGTTAGAGGATGCTAACAAAATGCTTGACGGTATGAAGCTTCAGGAAGAAGCTTCAGAAACCTCGTAAGCCTGCACGAATGCTGAAAGTAGCACAAATTAACCTTCAGCATTCGAAAATCGCATCGGACAATCTCGCCATCTTTCTCATAGAGGAGGATGTCGATGTCAGCATTGTGCAAGAGCCATGGGTCAGAGGTAAGGACATCATGGGGCTAATGCTGAAAAATTATAACAATTTATATATTAGGAACAATGGTAAGCCAAGATCATGTATCCTAGTAAAAAAATATATTAATGCCTTTTTATGTCCACAGTATAGCGATAAAGATCTAACAGTCGTAAGGATCGAAATGCCAGGTGGACAAAATTTTATTGTGGCTTCTGCTTACATGGCACATGATAGAGATGCTCCTCCGGAAGAGGTAGTCGCGCTAGTAAACAGAAGTACATCAAAAGATATTCCCACGTTAATTGGATGTGACGCCAATGCGCGGCATACGCTTTGGGGCAGTTCGGAAACCAATGACAGGGGTGAGTACCTTTTTGATTTTATTAGCAATTCGAACCTTTTAATTTGCAACAGAGGTAAAACACCTACTTTCACTTTCCCCAGTTCACAAGGGTTTGAAGGATGGGAAGAAGTGCTAGATATAACACTCCTATCCGAAAATCCAGATATTGAAGGTATCTGACAAGAAATCCTTTTCGGATCATAGTTGGATTTTCTTCAACTTAAACATCAAACCAAATCATATCATCCCCTTTAGAAACCCGAAGAAGATAAAATGAGATATTTTTACAAGGGTAACTAAGGTGGAACTTAATAAAGTAAGACAAATTAAGATAGACTCTACTAGTAAGTTAGACGAGAGGATATATAATCTTGAGGCAGCTTTTAATATAGCTTACAAGAAATCTTGTCCAATAAGTAGAAGCAAAAAATCTTTTCCACCTTGGTGGAATTCAGAATTAAGTGATCTCAGGCAGAGAACACGAAAACAGTTTAACGAAAGCTATAAGGACAATAGTTGGCATGAATATAGGGAATGTCTTAAAGCTTACAAGAAAGCTATCAGGAAGGCCAAAAGTAATGGCTGGAAGGAATTTTGTAAGTCAATTGAATCAACCTCATCCTCTGCTAGGCTCAGCAAGGTTTTATCCAAGGAAAGTGCAAATCCTTCTTATCTCAAGAAAGAGGACGGCACATGGACTGAAACCTCTGCTGAGACACTAAGATTACTATTAGACACTCATTTCCCAAACTGTAACGATGATGCTAGAGAAAACGGTTCAGTCACCTTGGCAAGCACATCATCACAGATGACTGAAGAAATAGTCACAGCGGAAAAAATTAGGTATTCAATTAACAGTTTCTTTCCCTATAAATCGCCAGGTCTGGACGGTATTTTCCCTATTATGTTGCAAAAACTACAAGACTTAGTGGTTCCATGGTTAGGGGAAATTTACAAAGCGTGTCTTAAATATAGTTATGTACCACTTAGTTGGAGACAGGTTAAAGTAGTCTTTATACCCAAGGCAGGCAAAATCGGACATGAGTCCGCCAAAGATTACAGGCCGATTAGCCTAACTTCATTCTTACTAAAAACAATGGAGAGGGTAATAGAGCTCCACCTAAGACAAAAGGTAGAACGCTTTCCAATCTCTAAATCCCAGCATGCTTACCTCAAGGGTAGATCTACGGAAACAGCTCTGCATGAGGTTATTCGTACTGTGGAAAAATCGATTCATTTTAAGCAATACTCGTTGGCAACCTTCTTAGATATTGAAGGAGCTTTTAACAATGTAGGCAATAAAGCTATTCATGACTCACTTTCCAGAATAGGTTTAGAGGAAGAGCTTAAAAATTGGATAATTACTATGCTTAAAACAAGGATTATTCAATCAAAGCTAGGCAGCATAACACAAACGAAGCACGTCAGCAGGGGTACGCCACAAGGAGGGGTTATTTCACCATTACTGTGGCTGCTGGTCGTGGATAATATTCTTAATATTCTAGATAAGATAGGTGTGAAAGCAGTAGCGTACGCGGATGACGTGGTTATTCTAGTGTCAGGTATGTTCCCTAACATAATTAGCGACATTATGGAAAGGGCCTTGGTTAAGATAAGTACCTGGGCCACAGGTTGTGGACTAGGTATTAACCCAGGAAAAACTGAAATGATGCTGTTTACTACTAAAACCAAAATACCAGCTTTCAGGTTGCCTTCACTAAACGGGCAACAGTTAAAACTATCGGAAAAAGCCAAATATCTAGGAATTCTGTTGGATAGTAAGTTAAACTGGAAACACAATGTCGATCTTCGTATCAAGAAGGCATGTGTAGCGTTCTATTCTTGCAAGAGGATGTTTGGCAAAAAATGGGGGATTCGTCCCGAAATTACCCACTGGATGTACACGGCAATTGTACGACCAATTCTCACATATGGTGCTGTCGTATGGTGGCCGGCTCTAAACAAGAGCTATAATATCGACAAACTTAACAGAATTCACAGGACGGCATGTGTAGGCATCACAGGAGCTTTTAGGACGACTCCTTCGGACGCCCTAAATGTGATGCTGCATTTGCTACCTATTGATCTTCACATTAAAAACATGGTTTGTAATAGCGCTGTAAGACTGAAAGTAACAGGCGTATGGTTAGAACGAACATATGGACATAGTCGGATTCTAGGTACAGTTCCAAATTGTCTGTATAGGATGACATCGGATTATCTGAATCCCTGTATAGACTTCGAAAGGAACTTCCAGACAATATTCCCTTCAAACAGTAATATTTGTTCAAGTTCATTATTTAAAGTAGTGCTGTTCATATTCAAATTTACGAAGTATTCGAAGAAATTCGAATATTCGAATAGTAAACGAAGTCTTCGAAGTTGAAAAAAACTTCGAAGTTTTTGTGAATTTTTGTTCTCGAAGTCTTCGAAGTTTAAATGTAGTGAAAAACTTCGAAGACTTCGAAGACTTCGTATGCAAAAGGTGAAGTGAGAGCGCACAATGCAAACAAACGTGCATCACACAAATTATTTGAGGGATGAAAGCGTTTGCTTTGTTTGTACGGTTTTATGTTTTTTGTTGTTATTCTATGCAGAAAATTAAAAACATGTTTTTTTGTTTTATTTTAGTACATAAAATTTATTTTTTTATTTTATTATTAAATATGTATTATAATATATATTATTATTAAATATGTTATTATTAAATATTTTTTATATTAAATAAAAAATTCACATTTTAAATAACTTATATTTATTATTTATATTTAAAAAATCATATTTGAGAAAATTTTTAATATAATATAAAATATATACGTAATAAAATCCATCAATATCAATATTTTCATATTATTACGTATATATTTTATATTATATTAAAAATTTTCTCAAATATGATTTTTTAAATATAAATAATAAATATAAGTTATTTAAAATGTGAATTTTTTATTTAATATAAAAAATATTTAATAATAACATATTTAAAAATAATATATATTATAATACATATTTAATAATAAAATAAATTTTATGTAATAAAATAAAACAAAAAAACATGTTTTTAATTTTCTGCATAGAATAACAACAAAAAACATAAAACCGTACAAACAAAGCAAACGCTTTCATCCCTCAAATAATTTGTGTGATGCACGTTTGTTTGCATTGTGCGCTCTCACTTCACCTTTTGCTTACGAAGTCTTCGAAGTCTTCGAAGTTTTTCACTACATTTAAACTTCGAAGACTTCGAGAACAAAAATTCACAAAAACTTCGAAGTTTTTTCCAACTTCGAAGACTTCGTTGAAATGCGAATATTCGAATATTCGAAGAACTTCGAATTTTTAAAAACTTCGAATAATGTGAACAGCACTAATTTAAAGTGCTGCATTTCAACACATTATATATTTAAAACCGTTAAATAAATTATTAGATGAAATCGAAAACGGTTGTCTATTATAGATACTATAATTTTTTTCTTTTCAATTATCTTAAACATTTTATTGCTTCTATAGGATCGATGTACGTGGTTGTAATTTTCAAGTCGCAAACACCGCATATCTGCGATACACAAGATGAAGTGTTGGAGAATAGTAGTCTCTTTTAATCAAACCACACTGCATAGCGTAAAATATTTTAATTATTGTTTTTAAGCTATGAACATTTATAATAAACACGGTAGTAATGACACTTATACATATTTAAATGCGTTCCAGCTGCAGCACTTACTGTTGCGGTTGTGTCTGCAGTAACCATAGATAAAATAGTGAGGGATTTTACATGTCTTTCGCGCAAAAATTACGTATTTTCGCTTTAAAGCGCTATGAATGTATTTCGAAAATGCAAAATAAACTTCCTCTCCGACCAAGCTTATTCACCAAAGTATCGCATTTGGAAAGCACTAACGCATAAATGCCGTTTGAGTAGCATTTATGTCTGCCACTGTGACTGCCACTGTGACTGCCACTGTGACTACCACTGTGACTGCCACTGAATTTATGCATTTTAAGCTCAAATTCAATTATTCATGCAAGTTGCAGATTACCCCCGTTAAGGCAACTGACAACATCAGCGACAAGTGTGTACAATACACATGAAGAAAATATCAACAACACAAAAAGTATTAAATTTCATTTGAATAGGATTAAATGATGCAATGACAGCGATAACGGAAGCAACAGACTAATGAAACGGTTTTGTAAATCATAAACTGAGGCACAACAGCCAGCAAGGAGTTGTACCAACAACTAGAGATTTTTCGAAGTAAACAAGGCCGAATTGCACTTTTAAGATACGGCATCAACTGGTAAACAAAATCAAAGTTTTTTGAGATCTTCAGATAATTTTTATTGTTTTATTAATTTGCGGAAGTGTTCAAATCAAACCAAAAAATTTTAAATGAGAACGATAAAAGTTCTTATCACAAGACAAACTATACCACATTTAAAGAACTGATTAGTCCTCCTCGCCAACACATTCGTTACATCGACAAGATTTTTAAAAATCTACCCCACGCTGCAACCGTAGTACGGAGTTCTGACAGAAAAAATGAAATGGAACTGATTTTGCAAAAGGAAGATATGAATATTAGGGTAGTTCGAAAAAAAATTTCTTTTTTCGAAACGCAAAAGTTGTTAATATAGAGAAGAAAACTGTAAAAAAATAAAAATGATCACTTGATATCTTCCATTCGCGCATCGCCTTTAAAATTAAATCAATCATTTTTGAAAAAAATGTTTCAATTATTATTATATATACAATTAATTTGGTTTAACTTTTGTTATTCAGTTTGAAGTTCAAAATATTTAAATAAATCAACAAACCACTGATGTAATAATATTAACCTGCTGCCAAATATCAACGCAAAATTGATAAACCACGTACTTTTTCCGCCTGTCTTCCTTGTAATTTATGGTTTGTTAATTTATTTAAATATTTTGAACTTCAAACCAAACTACCCTAATCATACCAGCTGACTAAGCATGCTTAAACCAACGATTTCTAAGTGATATCAACAAGAGACTTGGTTTAACTGGGATAAACTTAGAGTGTTCGCACTATATGATCTAAAGTGTCAAACATCAAATGAAAATTATAATCCAGAATTTTTATGTATTCGTAACATGAATGGGAACATTGTTTTAGTAAGTTACTGAAAATTTTAAGTTTATATGGTTCCTAGAGCTCCTGAATATAGCCAGGTATGCTGATGTCAACACCAAGGATAGAAGCTTCGCGCACATTTCTGGTAACGTTAACTAAATTCATCTTATATGCGTGTTCTTTCATGAGTTAATACCGGTTTACCAATTATAGGAACGCAGTTCATAAATTGATTTCTATGAAACAACACTCATTTAGATATTGAGCAGAGTAGTTAAAGAAACTTGTCGTTATGATATAATATGCGGTTGGCACTCACTTTTAAAATTTCTCTTTTTCTTGTTAGTGAATTCAATTAAAAAAACACTCTTTTATCACAGTTAGATGTGCTTAAAGTACAAGAAAGAGATGTCTGATGGTTTAATATAAGCCTGATGATCAGTTTTTAAAACAGTTTCAATATAAGCTGCACTCTAATTCCAAAGCATTTCAAAACAAATTGTTAATAACTTATGCGTACAAAAAAGTATGAAAGGCAATAGAAATGCTTATCACTTCGATGATAGATTAGCGCTGCCAGACACTCTTGTATCCACAATTGACAAATTTAGACTAATAACTGCTGCGCACGGAGTCTGTCAAGTGAAGTGAGTGACTTAAAAATAACTAGCATTCAGAAGCGATCATGTTAGATATATAATGCCGCGAGTTATTTAGTGCTGTACTGATAAGTAGCGCATGCGCGCCGATAGCGCCTTATGCGAAGAAGAAAAAATGTTATTAAATTGTGGAAAAAGTTACCGCGGTGGCATTTGTTGCAACAACAAATTCAATACCGTGCTGCGGAGGAATGTCTTAAATACTCATTGTGAGTCACAAAAGTTGGCACCACACACGTCTTAAGTTCAGTAAGATAACCTCAATTGAGATTTCCAATGGAAGCGGCACAAGATTGACACAGCAGTTATCATGCGAATACCATACGCTGACTTACTTCGAATGTTGCATGCAGCATGCGGCATGGCAATTTCAGCCGATAACCTATCTTGAAGCGGTAAAGTGGCAATTAACAAAAGGTGAGACCGTTTGCCGAAAGAGTTTAAACAAAAATACTTACAACTTATGGATAATAATTAAAAAGAATAAATAATGAAGCAGCAACAATGACTATAACAACAACATGGGCAGCAGCAGCAGCAAAGACTGCTTTAAGAAGGAAATGGCAAATATGTCTTCATTTAAAGTTTCAATTTGTGGCGGCAGCAACATTTATGTTCAGCTGTTGCTGCAAGAGAATATACCGCACACATGCCAATACATCCCGATCCCGTTTGTGCAGTCGGTCGCACTAATCGATTCCTTTCCCTTCAAAAATAAATCTAAATACACTTCTAGTGTGATAAGAAAATTATACCTTATCACAGCACCCTGTTGCGATCCAGGTTCGCTGTTAAAACTGCAAATTGTAACTTTAAGGAGGGTATTCTATCGGCTCATTAGTTGAAATCATGGCAGTTAACTTGAAGAAAGGTAATGTACAAAAAAGTGATTAAAGCATTTTCGAAGAGATTCAAATTGGATATCAAGCACTGACCAATTAGGTTGCGACTCGTTTAATCGCTCGATTGGACACAGTGATAAGATCGATCTTGTGTGAGCAGTCTTATTAGATATCCCTGTACAGGTAAAACTACGCATGTTCATATTTCTAACACTTAACGAACAAATTTGCGGGCCCCATCAGTTAGTTGAAATCAAAATATTCGAGGACGACTATTAAGCACACACAAAAGATGACTGACAGGCAAAAGGAGCAACATTAATAGCTGCAGTAATTGATAGAATGCACTTGCTTGGAAAGCAGTTATTGCAGTTGTTGTACGTGGGAAGTCAAAAAACTCTTAGCAAACAGGAAACTGTTAAGCACAATGAATTTGAATTTAAATTTCGTCTGCATTCCATCGAATTCACAGCAGTGGGCACATGCAAAAAATAAATGAAAGTATTTTAAGCAATGAAAAATAAAAAAAAATAATGAATTATACCTTGCTTCGTATTCTCGTTGAGCGTATCTTTGGGCTTATCTAATTTTATTTCTTTATACCAAATTCTTTATTACCTTAATTTTGTAGATGAAAAGCCGCTCTACTCATTCGGCGGTCACTTGTCATTTAATTGTTTCGAAATTGAGCTGACCCATAATTAACTGACTCATGCGCCGCTTTGTATACGAGTAAGTAAAATATTTATGAGTATCTCATCGGCGGTACGCACTGTTATCAGTACATCCTGTGTTGCGTCACAATTGACACTTTACGGCAATGCTTGATTCGGTCATCGTTTAGCCAAGAGATGACATTAAGTTTCACCTCAGAGGATTTGTCAGTAACTTTCGTAGCCATAGCTGGTGCTATGAGTCATGCCAATAAAATTTTTACATTTTTGATACTCATATATTCCAGATCTTTCGCTTTTGTAACTTAAATTAAATTTTTTCGTCTGGTGATATTCCAAAATATTAGACTCATTTCTGCTACAATGTATATATATATATATATATATATATATATATATATATATATATCTTGATTATACATACATATATCTTGAATCTTGATTCGACTCTTTGTATATGTGAAAAGTTGATTGTTAATGAAAATTCAAAGAAAAGTTTAACAAATTTAAATATTGTGGAAAAAAAATTGTTAAGTATATTTTCTATGTATCTTAACGAAAGTCTAATCGAAATCACATTGAAACTTATAACTTGTTAATTACACATTCGTAAGACTTGTTCATTGTAAAAACAATATTTGACAGATTGGAACAGTGATGCTAATATGACAATAGTAAACTTAAGCAAGAGACTTGTTGTTTTTTGCCGCACTTTGAAGTGACCAAACACTCCTAATGCTAGAATTTTTGACAATAATATTTTTTGCATAATATTGGTATATACTTGAGTGTAAGAGTTCTTCAAAAAGTTGATGAAATCTAAAATACTTTTTTATAAATATAATGGTTTTATATTTTATTTCATTCCACTCGAACAAATAGTTTCAAAAAATCGATACTCACCCATAACTTATTACCAATTTATTCATATACTTTCAAACTTGCAGAATTAGCGCGGAGCAAAATTTGCGGACACGTCAGATGTGACCGATTTAGCATTTCTTTTTGACACTTAAAGTAGAGCATTTAAGTAGCATTTATGATTTTTTAACCAAAGAAGACTGTATTATAGATTTACTGGTACTAATTGATATAAAAATACCTAGAAAATAACTGATACATTTCATTGGTATGCCTATCAATTCTTTTGACATACATTTACCAAGGTAGTCACTAGACCGTAATAGGTGGACAATGTACACATTGTTCTGTCCAATCTATCGTTTATCGCTTTGATAACATTTTTTTCTGCAGTCTTTTTGATGTTTATTAATTTCATTACAAATTTGTTAGAACATGAGAGTATGGTTGTTGTTTTGCGTATAAATGGGAGACTTTAGCAAAAGACTTGTTGTTTTTTTTTGTAATTCCTTTTCTACTGGTCTGTATTTATTGTATGTTCTTGCGCGAAAAAGAAGAAGGGTAGGTGAGAATCAGAGAACTAGTAATAACGACAATTTCGATTAATAGTGTGTTGAGATCAATTTAGTTTTGATTTATGGCGGGGCAGTTTGATCTTTTCGAGCGCGAGCGTCTAGTCGAAAATGATTCCGGACAAATGGGTCAACCAGGGCATATCATTATTCACTGCATTTTTGTCTAACTTATGCAAATTTTGATTTAACAACAGATATTTACTTATTATTAATACTCATTATTAATATTATTATTACTATTATTTGTAGTCATGATAATTCCTAAGAAATATTTCAACTGTTATTACTGTGTATATCGTTTTAAAGGGTTGGAAAGAGTTTCTGAATAAAAAGTTATGCGTTATTCCTACTTTTTTTTACATTTTATACCTAGCTTTTTATAGTGCCATCAATACCAGAAGAATGAGAATGACATCGATGCTTTATTGATGTTTTAAACAGCTTTGAGAAATCAATGTGCGAAATTTATTGCTTTATTTCACCTTAGTATTTTATAAAAATTTTGTGTTTTTTTATACATAAATTCTTTGTACTTATTTTTAATATAATATATAATATTAATTTAATTATCATTTTAAAGTAAATATTATAATGAAATATATATTTACACATATTATTCTTTACAAATGTAAATGATGTTAGTTTGAAATTTTTGTTTCTTTGGTGATACTTTTGAATGCTTTGTGGCAACGATAATGGTTCCATTACAAAATTATATTCATTTCACTACACAATTATATT
Source organism: Teleopsis dalmanni (assembly GCF_002237135.1). Taxonomy (NCBI): domain Eukaryota; kingdom Metazoa; phylum Arthropoda; class Insecta; order Diptera; family Diopsidae; genus Teleopsis; species Teleopsis dalmanni. The sequence goes on from NC_051848.1 coordinate 95,464, forward strand.
GATGATTTTAAGTATTTCTAGGTATCAATAAAGCATCGATGGTTTTTCCAAGACATTCAATGCACAAAAATATATTTACTTGGTATGGTAATTGGATCCATGTTTACATCCAAAGTACTGATAGATTCTTTCGCTTGCTGAGTAGGTAAACGAATTAATGACTTTTTACAAAATAATTTCTAAATGTATTCCACATTTAAAGAGTGAATAATAGAAGAATAAAAATAATTTTAGGGACCCTAGTTTAAATTTTGGATTTTCATTCAATTTTAACATGTCACAATATCTACTAATTCATTAATATTACACTGAAAAAAAACACGTAAGAGAAACAAATAAAAAGTTAAACACATGTTCCGCAAATGTTTTGAAAGCAAGCAATTAAAAAATGGTTCAAAAAATAATTTTAATAATAATCTATCAGATCAATTAAGTTTATAAAAGGAGTCAAAATACAAAGGAAACAATGCCAACAATAACAACAATGTTGTTATGTCGTTTTGTTGTTTTTGTGGGTTTTGTTTTTATTGTTGCCGCTGTTGTGCATTTGACTTTATATGTATATAGGATAATAATCGATTGATACTCGTGCATTGAGCATCTTCGAGCATTGTAAGCGCATGTGTTGAGTGTGAGAATGTAAAATGAAGTACTTAAGCAGCATCGAGTTTTCATTCATTCATTTTTTCCCTGCTTCTCCCGCTTGCTTATACAATATGCATTACTCTGTCTTCCTTGCTCTTTATTTGTCTTCTATCTTATCTTTACGAAAGGTTCTCCACTCTTAAGCGCATCTTTAACACAAAGTGATGACTTGCCATTTTGTCCGTGCTGCTTATGAAAACTGATACTCTTAATATAAACTACAAGAAATAATCTGTATTTATTGTTATATTCATTTTTGTTTTTACTGTTGTCGTTGTAGTTGTTGTATAACAGAAAATAACAAAAAGAACTACAATGAAAGCAGAAATAATAATAAAAATTTATTAATTATAAAAGGAAAATAATATTTTAAATGGAATTTCGACAGCCTAATTGAAGTTAAAAAATAGCAACGCCTGCAACATCCTGAAGATCATGAGGTAATCGTCATCTTCACAAACAATAACAACAGGAATTGCATTAATGATATAATCATCATCATTATCATGATAATCAATTTCTTGATCGTTATTAACAACAACAAAAGCATTTGCTGCTGTGTAAGCACAAATGACCACAATATTATTGTATGCATTTTACAATAATCGTAACACCTACAACCACAGCAGCAGCGGCAACAACAGTATCAGAAATTACACACCATCACCACCACCACCGTCATCAGTACCACCAGTGCCAGCAACAACTACAACAACTATAAAAACGAAAATGATATTCAGTTCAACGGAATAATTGTTGCTTAAGAAGTCAAGAAAACAGGTGAATGAATAAATAAATAAGTGAGAGTACGCGTGTTTGCGTGCAGATGGGTTGAGTGTGAGTGTGTAAAAGCGTGAATGAATTTATCCCAGCTAGCATTTAGACGATTCATTTATCGCCAATCGTCAAAATGCGTCGCTTATCACTCGCCTTGACGATGGTTAAACGATTGTTCTCTCAAAATTGTTAATTTGCTATTTTTGTTTTTTCTATAATATAATATTTACATATGTCGCTTTTGTTTCGCTTTTGTTTCGCTTTTGTTTCGCTTTTGTTAATATCAAAGTGCAATTGGAGTGTTACAGTTGTGTGTGAAGTTTAAATATATAAATTTTAATAAAATAATTAAAAAAAAATTTTAATAAATATATAAAAGTAACTAATATTTTGATATCTTATTATTCAAAGTTAATAACTCTAAATATGTAACGTATTAAATACAATGAAATGTGTCCTTAATAAAATAATTAATATGTAATTTAAAATCTATTTAATATCTAGTACTTTGAAAATTTTAATTAATATTAGCATTAAGTTAGCAATAAGATATATAAACTACTTTTAATACTTATTTTTTATTATTTTATTTCGTTATATTATTTTTTTTTTGTAAATATAATTAACTATAAATATATATTAAAATTTAGTAATAATGTTTTCAGTAATTTTAATAAACCAACAATTTTAACTTCAACTTCTTTTAAATTTTATTTTCATTGTTTCTTTTCTATCTCTTCCGAGTAGCGGAATAACGCTACTCCTTGATACATACAAAAAAGTAAATTTTTATGCTTCTCTACGGTGCACAGAAAAATTATGTTTTTACGCTTCTCCGCGATGCATACGCGATGCATATGGAAGAGTCATTTGTTAAGCGAATCGCGGATGAGCGGACAAGTTCTCACAACAAAAGCATCGTCTGCGACTCTCAGACGCGCTCTTCCGCGATTACATTGCTCAGCATTACGATTCGCGGAAGACTTTTCCGCAATTGAAAATGTTCGCTGGGATTGTACGTGTAAATCAAATGTGCTGGTACATCTTTATATCGATCTATATCTGTGAGTTTTTGTAGGAGATCGCATTATGGATTGCTTGATAATATCACAAATATTTTAATTGAAACATTAGATTTGAAAATTTTCGAAGACCATTAATTATTCTGTTTATATATTATGTTATGTTATGTTATGTTATGTTATGTTATGTTATGTTATGTTATGTTATGTTATGTTATGTTATGTTATGTTATGTATGTAGTTTATGTTATGTTATGTTATTGTTATGTTATGTGTATTTTATTTTATGTTATTTTATTTTATGTTATGTTATGTTATGTTATGTTATGTTATGTTATGTTTATGTTATGTTATGTTATGTTATGTTATGTTATGTTATGTTATGTTATGTTATGTTATGTTATGTTATGTTATGTTATGTTATGTTATGTTATATTATGTTATGTTATGTTATGTTATGTTATGTTTGTTATGTTATTTTATGTTATTTTATTTTATTTTATTTTATTTTATTTTATTTTATTTCATTTAATTTTTTTGTTTTTAAATGCTAAATGCTAGTTATAGCAAATTTATAATTATTTTTCTAATTTCCACTTCTTAGACTTCTTAAATCTTAATATTGTTAGAAATCATTTTCTATCAATTATACCTTAGAATCAATTTTTAATAAGATTATATATCTTATATTATAAGCGAAACTTTGTTATAATAAATGCAAAAAATTGGTTTATACTTATATCTAAATTTTTACAATGACAACAATACGATTCCTAAATGAGTACTTTGATATATATGTTAAAATGGATCACTTATTAAAGGGATCGAGTTGTTAAAAATTTAATTTTTTTTGAAATTAAAAAAAATGGTTTTTTTAGGGAAAAATGTGGATTTTTACTATTAATGCGTAACATTAATTTTAAAAGTAAAAAAAGTTATCATTTAAATGCAGGAGATTCTATATACGAATTTTCGTGTATAAATATATATACATTGTGACCGAAAAGTTTCCGGAAATTTTAAATAAAACGCAAAATTCTTAATCTTCATCAATATTTATTTTATCTCCTTCAAAATATGCTCCATTAGAAGCGATACACAAATGCCAACGTTTCTTCCAATCATCAAAACATTTTATTGGCGCTTTCCGGTATGGCTTTGAGTTCCCTCTGCGAATTCTGTTTTTCGTCTTCTATGGATTCAAAACGCGTTCCTCTGAGTGGTAATTTGAGTTTGGGAAACAGGAAAAAGTCACACGGTGCAAGATCAGGTGAATACGGTGGCTGTTCGATTGTATTTATTGAATGTTTGGCCTTAAAATCGTTGATAATGTTGGCTCGGTGCGAGGGAGCATTATCGTCATGAAAAATCCATGAATTATCCTTCCACAATTGAGGCCGTATGGAAATACGAGAGCTAGACCGATGCCTAGCTCTCGTGCTATCTCTCTGACACTCACATGAGGATTTTGGAACACGATTTCCTTTGCCTTTTCAATGTTTTCGTCGGTGGTAGAGGTCGAAGGTCGTCCAGAACGCGGCATGTCTTCGACGGTCGTACGACCGTCCTGAAAGGCTTTGTACCACTCATAAATTTGAGTTTTCGATAAAACTGATTCCCCATAAGCCTTTTGTAGCATTCGCAACGATTCTGCACACGAAATTTCGTTCGAAACACAAATTTTGATGCAAACTCTTTGTTCAATATTTTTTTCCATTGTTTTTTTCGCAACGCACTACTGAGGTGAACTGGTTTCAACAGCTGCCGTAAACGACCTGTCTGACAGATCGCGCTCATTTTTGGCATAGTAATTAAGGACAGTGCTGCCAAACTACATAAACTTAAAATATCGAAAAATATACAGCGCGCGAATTTTAAATGAGAATTTCCGAAAACTTTTCGGTCACAATGTATATATATCAATGTAACTATCAATATATGTATATTTATATAAATATGTATATAATATTTATATGTTATATAAAGTTTATAATAATATAATTAAAAAGTTTTCTTTATTAAATTAAAATAAATTAAATTGAAATTGTTAAGTTATGATTTGTAGATATTCCTTGTTTTTTTTTTTAATCACGCAGCTGTTAGTATCCTATATATTCGGTATTGTTGTTTAAAAACATTTTTGGTTGTTTTTGTTTAACATTTTGCCGCATATAAGTAATTTTATTATTTTTTTCTTCTTTTTCTTATGGTAATCTAAAATTAGTGACAGGGGAAGTACTGTCGTAAATCTTCAATTTTACGACATCAATAAATGTCTGGAGTAAAGATATGATTTTGCGCCACCCCTAAAACTCTAATGAACAAAACTTTCTTTTGTAGCATTTGGTTTGTTGCCAGAGTCAACGGATTATTACATCAGGCGAACTATAACTGTAAGCACAGCAAAAACTGTGCTGTGCTGGGTGTCCTATAACGCGAGGGTTGAAAAAACTATAAAAACGGAATTATGGAACGCAGTCATCAAAAGTGTTTTGTTTATTACTGCTAACTTTGAGTAAAACAGTCTCTGGCAGTAAAATAGCATTACGTCTCGTCAATGGTGCTGAGTGTTTTCGTGGGGATTAAAAGCGGGTAAAAATTAACTACCTTAACGTTTAGAAAAAGCTGAGCATAAAATTTTACCCCTGCAATGCTATTAAACCAAAATCATGTGCACTCTTAAAGTAAGAAATTGAATATTTTATATTTAGATTCCGATCATTCCAGCTACAAATGTCAAGCTTGGATAGTTACAAAGTTAGACAGAAATAAAATTTTCCGAAGGAAATTACATTTCATTCATAAAAATGATCCAAAAGTTTTAATAAAAAAGATGAAAGTTGTGTAGTTAAAATTAAGTTTCTTGACAAAGAATTCTTAAATTAAAATAAGTATAGTCTTTAAATAAAGTATCACAACATTGTAGCATTCGGTTCATCTGGGTGCAACAACACAGTACTACAGCACAGTACCTCTTCTGCAAAAAGTACTACTAGTTAAGTAGATGCGTTCACATGCATTCTTCAGAAATTTCAATATGGAACATGATATGAGTAAAGATGTAATGATATTTGGAATACGATATTCTTTTGTGGTACCTCTAGATTAATCTAAAATAACAAGCTAGATTAATCTATAATAACCAAGAAAAAACGGTGGTACGGCAGAAACAAATTAGAAACGTACCTAAGTACGATAGCTATGATCTATAGTCTCGTAACATACTTCCCTATAGGCCATTTCTTATGGTAACATACAATTATTTTGGGCATTTACTTTTTAAAATTTTTATAATAAAAATCAAGAATAAATGAAAAGTCGCATCATATATATATTTTCAACACATCTAACAATACATAAAGTACATAACATCAATATAATAAATCATTGTTACAATATTGTCATAATGTAGAATTATTTGTTACATCTGTGCTAACCTTTGCTCTTCTTTTAATTATTAGTAAAACTTCAATACTTCTATATGAATTACATCTATGCAAATATTACTAAAAACATCTAGTCTTTATATATAAAAGAATGATTAAGGACCTTATTGGATTTAGTATTACATTTAAAAGCTACAAATCAAATGTACTCACAACGTTACTGATAAAATTTTGCCCACATCACATTACAATACTCAATACGAATGGCACTTGTCAGTAAAAGTCGTAATTTGTCTTTATTAAGATAAGTAAGTGACATTGCAATATATTGCTAAGATTGCAGGACGTAGAACACCATTCTAGAATTATAATGAACGAAAAAATTGTATTGTAGCTCACTCTTAAATTAGTTTAACGGAAGCAGTTTTATGGGATACACAAACTTTATCTCATATTCTTCGATAAAGTTTTACATTCAACTGTATTACTTCTCTGTTTCTCCCTTAAATATCTGAAACACATGATCAGAAATTTCATAATTTCAAATTTCATAAAATGAGTAATTTATTTTCGGTAAATAATTGATCTTAAATAATATTAATATTTATCACTATTTGTCACTTAACTATGTAAATAATATTATATATTCTGCTTTCAAAGAGTTTCAAATTGAAAATCTTGTGAAATTTTTAAGCTATTATTTTCCAACAAAACCTTGCAGGTTGATCCAAGAACGCTTACTCGGATTTAACCGATATTTACATTATAGTAAATACAGTATTGGATTGATATACCAACACCTTTAAACTCAATTATAGTTACACTTGTAAATGATACAGTGGTTATCATAATTTTTGATACTAATGTAGAATTGCGACAAATACTTCAAAACTGTATTAATGACATAGAACAATGGACATTAACTGGAAAACAGAGTTAACCAACACAAAATCATTACATATAAAATCATCACAAGTAAACATCTTATCTCAGTCGTATTAAATTTCATATTCAAGTAAATTAAAGTGCCTACAAATGACTTATCTGCAATGATTCATTAATACTATTCTATCTACTACAGACTAGTTTTGTTAAAGTTATTGCATAAACCAATCTGGACATATAGTGTTCAACTTCATGACATAAAGTTGGCTACCAGTTTTGGCCTACCAGTTCCAATTCAATAAATTATTGTATATAAAACATTTTAAAATGTATTAATAAAATTTATTATTTAAATTTCATCTGTAATAATAGTATATAAAAAATACATAGAAATTTCTATGTTTTTGATATATGAATTATATCAAAAATACACACATACATATGTATAAGAATATATTGTATACTATGTATATATAGTTCAAGAGTTTAGAAAATGGTTCCTTTATTTCTTTTTTTAACATGAATAACTACTGTAAAATATTGTAAAATATTTATACAATATTTTGTATAAATTTCTATATAATATTTGGCACTTAATTCAAATCATCATCATCATTCATGACTATATAGTCCATGTAGTACCTAAGTCTGTTTAACAACAGTTCTCTATTTTCCGACGACGGAAAAGCGTCGTCGCCTCTTTCAGGCTATATGCCTGAATTATTTGATATTTGAATATGAAAATCATAGCATTCTTCCCACCCAACAGGCAAACACTGTTGAGAAACTAAAAACATAGCATGATTCAATTATTTGTATAACTAAAATATTTTTAATTCCAACTCATTTATTGGTTTGTGTACAAAATTTTCACATATTCATACGCCTACCACTTCGTTCAAGACAAGAAGTTTATTTTGATCAAAGTAACTGCTTAATTTGAACAAAATAAATACACAAATAAATACTTAAAAAAATATCTTATAAATTTATTCCGTATCTAAGTTTCAATCATTTTTAATAGATAAATATTTTTAGTTAAATTTTCGAATACAACCCTAGACTTATTTACGCACTCCGGTGTGTGTATAAGAAAATGCGCTTACAGAAACATAAACCGGCAATAAAATTCCAAGTTGAGAGACACAAATGGAATCAATTCTTCCAAGCAAGGAGAAAATATGTATCTGCTAATTTATTTATTTTATGTTGTTACCGGCATTTCAGTGCTGTTGGAATA
>NC_051848.1:103518-168383 GCF_002237135.1 Teleopsis dalmanni
GTATGAAAGTGTCCTCGAAAGACCTCATACAATTTGGGTCGATCGGTCTTCATGTATGTATCCATGTCTTGAAGACGTCTTCGATGACGGATCGATCCGTTTTCTACTGGGTTATGACTACAATACTTATATACTATCATACAACTACAATACTTATACTACTACAATATGAAGCTTGATGAGAAAAAAAAATGTGGTAAGTCATTTGCGAGTATTTGGTTGTTTGGCGATAGCTCTTGATAAGCTCTTGAAAGGGCAAAGAAATGGTTATGGTTGGCTATGCAGAAAAATCGAAAGCATATCGACTATATGACAAAACTAATAAAAGGCTTATTGTAAGTCGCGATGTGTATTTCGTTGAAAATTTAAACAGTAATAGCAATATTGATATTCTATCCTTATTAAGTGCAAGTAATCTTGAACGATATATTCCAGATAGTGCATTTAAAACTCCAACTGAAAATGTCGAAAACAGCGAGGAGAACTGTATTGCCAACAAAGAAACCAGTCAAATGAATACACTTCAGGAAGATAAAGACTATATACCAGATGTTCAGGAATCCGAAGACTATGTTATATTGGTACAACAGCTGGTTATAATTTAAGACCAAGGCCATAGTGTGATATTCTAAACTTAGTAGTTCCAGTCAAGATGTCAACTGATACAGTAGTCCCAGAAACAGTCTTCGAAGCTCTACACAGTGAACAGTCCACTTACTGGAGACGCTCTATGCAGGAGGAGTGCGATATATTGGTAAAAAATCATACATATCAACAGGGCAAAAAGCTATCGGCTGTAAATGGGTTTTTGCAGTGAAATTCGAAACAAATGGACACATTGAGAGGTATAAAGCGCGATTGGTCGCTAAAGGTTGTAGTCAAAAATACGGTGTCAATTATACTGAAATATTTTCGCCAGTAGTACGACACGAAACCATAAGAATGATTTTAGATATAGCAGCAGAATATGAACTTCATGTCCATCACCTTGACGTTCCATCAGCATATTTGAATGATAACCTCAAAGAAACAATTTTTATGGAGCAGCCGAAATTATTCGAGAAAGAATAAAAAAGTGCTTAAAAAATTAAAATTAAAATAAAGTGCTTCAGATCAAAAATCGTTATATGGAACTAAACAGTCAGGTCGAATGTGGCATTCCATATTAAATGAGGAATTGGAGAAAATAGGATTTGTCTCATGCCAAAGCGAATCATGTGTATACACAAAAAATAACAATAAGTCTTTGAATATCATTGCAGCGTAAGTGGATGATTTGTTGTTTGTGCGTACAAACCTAGGTGAGTTGGGCGCAATAATAAAGAAAATCTCTAATGTTTTTGAGATAGTAAATAAGGGTCCTATAAATCATTTTCTGGGTATGGAAGTGGAGCGTGAAAACCCGACTGGTCTTTTCACTATTAGTCAAAAAGAACTTGTGTTACAGCTCTTGAAGAAGTATCGTATGAGTGTATGTCGCCCAGTTTTCACCCCTCTTGAGTCAAACTTTCAGGTACATGGCATAAAGTTGTAATAAAGTTGTAATAAAGTTGACATAACTGAATACCAGTCATTGATTGGCTCACTAATGTATATTGCTATTAATACAGGACCTGATATATTGCACTCAGTATGCAAGCTAGCCCAGAGAAATTGTAATCCTCACTCTAAGCATTTAACGGCAGCAAAGCATATTCTACGATATCTTAGCAAAACCATCGACATGAAACTGTATTACAATAAGAATGGTGCAGCAAATAAAGCGTATGTAGATGCAGATTGGGGAGGCGATTCAACTGATTGAAAATCGTATACGGGCAATGCGTTTATCTTGGCAGGAAGTGTATTCAGTTGGGAGAGCAAAAAACAGAATACAATGGCTCTAAGCAGCACAGAAGCCGAATATATGGCGATTTCTGCTGCAGCCAATGATGCTATAGATTTAAAAAAACTTTGGGCAGAATTTATAGGATTTAATGATAGAGGAACAGTTATGATAAATAGAGACAATATGAGTGCTATGAATTTAATTAAAAATCCTGTATATCATGCTCATAGTAAGCACATAGATATAAAATATCACTTTGTTCGTGAGGCATATTTACTATATAAAGAAATTGATTTAAAATACTGTCCAACTGATATAATGTTGGCAGACATCTTTACCAAAAACTTACAAAAAACTAATCACTGTGAATTAACTTTGGCTCTAGGTTTAAAATAATGAATATATGAATGATATTATAAGTTTGTATTTTATATTATAATAAAATGAAGTATATTATTTTATGTTATAAACATTGAGGAGGAGTGTTGAAATTAAAGCCTCTGACAATGTTAATAACACTACACATAAATAAAAATTTTTGTCAAGCTTTAATAAACTTTTATTTACTCTTATATTTTAATTTAATAAATAACAGCAGTTGTTACAACATAATACACTTAAAAAGAATACAACGCGTTTTTATTTAAAGGTGTGTTCTACATTTATACATCCAACATATAAACATGCAACATAGTCAACTGTTGACATTTTATTTTAAAAGACACAAATGTGATATTTGTGAAATTATTATATAGTGAACGTTATCTTATTTGCACCAGAAATTTTTCATACGTATATTAATCTGTAATATATGTAATTTCAGTAGAATTAAAGGCGTTCAAATCAAAATATTTGCTTATCTGTCAGCAATATTCTAAGCAATTATCATAACAGCAATGAGTCTAAATCATTTAAGTGTCACAAAATGAATATTTATATCTTTGTGATAGTCAAATAAAATGAATCTTCGAATGAAGTATCTACCAAAGTTAAAAACAGAATCATCTTACAAATACATTAGATTAGTCCACACATAAATTCACCAACTACACATAGAAAGGATTGATGGGACAGATTGATTAAAATTATTGTATATACATCAGGTCATAATATATATTAAAGATGCGATGTGAAATAAGAAAATTGAAGTACCTATATAACATATATGATATGATCTTCAAAAACTTAGTTTTTCACAGTTAGTGTAACAATATTACCTTGCGTTAATATATCAATGGATTAGTTGACAAAGTACAGACATATATTCGGTATCTTCTCATCATTGTTAAAAAAGGAAAACAATAATTTAAGTTTGGTCTTAGTATATCACAGTTGACCAAATAGTGATCTGAATATTTCGAAGGCAATTGTCAATTACATAACCTATCAATAAATAAAAGTAAACCCTTTAACGTCACTCAATAAGATTGGCAAGCCCCAGGCAATACATCTTACATGAGCATCAACTCACATAATTATTGCAAAACTAATGAGAATTTTAATATGTTTCGAGAAAGGATTAAAGGTTACGTCGTAGCTTTTTGCAAATTCTGTCTAACAAAAATCATATAACTTTAATAATTAAATTAAATTAATTATTTAATTAATAAAACAGCATCTTAAAATAATAGAAGAAATTTTTATAAGACAATGTCTTGTTAGGAGATATTCAGGAAAATTATGCATTATGCATTATACCAATACTTTAAATTAATCAAAGGAATAACATAATCCTTGTACAAATTTCAGATAATATTCTGCCCTTATCATTTGTGTTGACCATCTGAAATAAGTTCTTTTTGGACAATTCCCTTTGAATTAAGGAAAGCCATTTTTTCTCTTTTGTGTTGTTCTTTGTCAATAATTCTTAGCAAAAGTGCTCGGCCCTAATTAGGGTTTGCCTGATCATCATTGATTTTGCCAAACCAATAATAATACTACCAATACAAATGCTTCAAATCAATTCTTTAATCCACTGTTATAGGAATATTTATGACATATATACCATGAGAGTTTCTAATCAGGTTTCCATAATTTCAAACAATTTTGGCACTAGTAGAGAATCTTATCTCATTAAATGGCAACTTTTCCCGTTTTTTAAATTTAATTTCCTAAAAATCTTCTAGCTAACTTTATTTTTTATATATAACATATTTTTCAAGATTGTACTAACACAATACTTTTTATATAATCTGTATTCAGCTCTGCCGCTTTTTTAAGGGGAATTCCTTGCCTCATTTATCTTATAGACAATATTTTCGTTTTAGTGAAGCAGCACGCGTTTTCAATCAAGTACGGCATTCCAACAACAATAAAGCGTATCTGTTGGGATAAGAAAATCTATAAATCAAGTATCCCGATAAAACTCAAAGTAAATTTGCAAAAATTTATTTGGAAAAAAGAGAAAACGTTCGTATTTTGTGTTTAAATTTGCCTCAACGCGTAAATAAAATTTCGTACATGAATTTATTGGGTTGGCAACAAAAAGTTTTGTAATTTCTAAGCCATTTAAATTCGAGTACCCGTAAAAGATTTCTAGAAGTAGGTCAATGTTTATGGGAAAATTATTTCACGAAATCATTAAATCATTTTGAAATATGTTTAAATAATTATTTCACAAATACATTTTATGAAATTTTGAAGTTTATGAACATAAAAAACTGAAAAGCTTATGAAATGTGGAAGGTGAAAAAGTCAGTTATCAGTATCAGTTATACAATAGATTCCAGTAAGTGCAAGATAATGTATGATCATAGAGTATAAAATGGATTCGAAACAAAAGTAATTAATTCATATAGGAAAAGTGTAATAATGTGTAATTCAAATGTAAATTTTAAAGACCTAACAAAGTTTAATATCAAATTATTTTACTTATTTTTATGTAATACTTATTTACTTATAAATTTGTATATCAAGTACGGCTTTAGATTAGTTGGTTAAGGTGCGCTGATTCTGAGCTTCAAATTTGGCAGAACACGATTTGGTACTTGCGGCATCAAAAAATTAGTTACGAATAATTAAGTACAAGAATTATTTCCAAGACCACTGATGATGGGTATTTGGCAATATTCGAACAGCTGAATGGTCAGCTAAAAATTTAATTAATTAAAATAATATACAAATGAATTTATGTTGTTGCAATTCACTACTTTTCGAAAAAACCTCCTTATGTAATACTTTTAGAATATTTTTAATTAAGGTATTTAATGAATTCCTCTGATAAGAATTCTTAGCAGTTTCTTCAGGTGATTGGTTCTAATGAGACATATAAACTCTTCACACAAAGATTTGGTTTTTCATTCATTTTCTTGCTTATTTTTTATCACATCATTTTTGCTGCATTTTTAGATCAGCAACAAATCAAAAAGGAAACTATAAACATTAACAAAGACCAGACTTCTGCATCGTGTAGTCCATCAAAAGATAGATTCTTTCATTTAATTATTGATTACATATTAATATAGTATTAATAATACATATTAATAATATAATATAAAATGTGTTAAATTTGTAAGGCAAAAGTACATAAAATTATTATATATATGTGCGATGAGCGTAATTCTTTAAAATACTGGCTATTTCTTCTTTGATTGTCCGAGCATGTAGTTGTTTATGCAGCTGTTCATTCGTTATATACCAAGGTGCATTTGTGATCATCCGCAATGTTTTAGATTGGAAACGCTGAATAATTGCCAGGTTTGAGGCTGCAGTACCCCATAATTGGGCCCCATATCTCCATATAGGTTTTAGTACAGATTTGTATATGAGCAGCTTATTGTCGAGTGACAGTTTGGAGTTTCGGCTGAGGAACCAAAATAAGTTTTGTAATTTAAGACCCAGGGCCTTACGCTTTTTGAATATGTGTGATAGATTTTGATTCATTTGGTTTGATACGCCAGTTTTTCATCCAGAGAGCAACATTGTTAAGGTAGGTTTGAAGTTTGGTGGAAGCACGGATTGGGTCACTGTCAACTGATAAAAAAGCTGTGTCGTCTGCAAATGTACCGATAACACTCTCATCGGTAAGGGGAAGATCCGCAGAATATAAAAGATAAAGCATTGATTCCATCATGCTACCTTGAGGTACTCCTGCTCCTATATCATGAAGTACTGTAGTTTCGTTTCCATGCTTAATGAAAAAGTGTCTTGCCGAGAGGTATGATTTTATAAATATGAAAAAATTTAGGAGTAGATTCAGTTTTAGTTTGAAAAGAAGGCCTTCATGCCATACTTGATTAAGAGCTTGTGAAATATCTATAAATGCAGCAGTACAATATTTTTTACCATCTATCGCACTATGGATATGTTTGACAAGTCTATGAATTTGTTCTATTGTGCTATGTTTTTGGCGAAAGCCAAATTGATGGTCAGGGAAGAGTCTGTTTTGTTGGATAATCGGTGTAAGGCACTTTAGAAACAGGATTTCCATAACTTTTGACAGGATTGGAAGTAGACTTATTGCGCGATATGATTTGACGTCTTCTGGGCTTTTCCCTGGTTTCGGTATCATGGAGATTTGCGCTATCTTCCACTATGGCGGAATAAATCCCCTTATTATCACAGCGTTAAATAGATGAGTCAGAAATAAAAATCCGTTTGGTAGAAGCTGCTGCAAGGCCATGCCTGTGATTAAATCGTATCCTGGAGCTTTTTTTACTTTTAACTTTGTTATTATATCCCTAACTTCATTAATAGTATATCTTTTAATTGGAAGTTCCAATTGATAAGGCTCTTGTAGAAAATTTATCCTTTGTTTCATGATATCAGGCATATTTTCGTTATCATTTGGTTTAAAGACCTGGTCCAAATGTAAGGCGAATGTTTCTGCTTTTTCAATATCGCTTTTTGCCCATGAGTTGTCTATTTTGCGTATAGGTGGATGATATGCAATCGGTCTGTTACTCTTTTTTATGGCTTTCCAAAGGGAGTAATTTGTATCACATGAAGCACTTAGGTTTTGGAGGTATAGGCACGTGCGATTATTGTTATATTTTAAATGTAGGGCTTTAACGAGTTTACATAATTTGTTTAAGCGAGTTTTATCGGCAGGGAATCTCGTCTTTTGCCAATGTTTTCTCATCCTACGCTTTTCTTTGATCAGGTATCTAATGTTAAATGGTTAATCTTGCTTAACACTTTTAGAAAACGGTGGAGTTGATTCCCATGCAGACATTTGGACACAAGAGTTGAAATGCTCTACTGCTTCAGTTACATCAGATTCAGTTTTCAACCTAACTTCGATATTTAGACCAATTGTAAATAGTTGACGATAACTGTTCCAGTCAGAATTTTTGTTATTTTTCGATAATTTCACAGCAGCATTGAGAGTGATTATTATTGGCGAGTGGTCCGATGACAAGTCGAAATTGGACTTACAGGTAGTAGTCTCGATACGTACCCCCTTTGATACCGCAAAATCAATTAAGTCAGGTTTTTTTCTTCTATCCGTTGGCCAGTATGTGGGTTTAGCTGTTGAGATTGTGTGTAGATTGAGTACATTTATTGCTTCGAAAAGTTGTCGTCCTTTTGGAGATATTAGGCGGGAACCCCATTTTAAATGTTTAGCATTAAAATCTCCGCCTACTAGGAACCTAGATCCATGCAGCTGAAAAAATGATATGTACATATCCTTCGAAATACTGTGGCGCGGTGGGCAGTAGAGTGATTAGAAAGTCATGTTGCCTTCTTTAGTTTGTACTACAATGTTTGTTGCCTGAATTTCATTCGTGCAATATGGTTTTACTTCATAATGTTTTATCGATTTCCTTATGAAGACCGCAGAGCCTCCATTTCCTTTACCACTGGGACGCATTGTGTGATAAAGTTCATAGTTCGGAATTTTAAAGAAACTACGCGTCGTAAAATGGGTTTCTGATACCATCATTATGTCGACATGGTTTATTTTTAAGAATACTTTTATTTCGACAGCATGTTTTGATAGACCATTAGCGTTCCATATGACTACTACTAAATCAAGAATTTTGTTTAGTCGTCAAGTTGATCAGTAAATTTGTCATTACTACGATTTGTTGCATCATTTGCTTCAATAGTGATGTCATCTCATGGAATTCTTCCACAAAATTATTTGGAATTGGTGATAGCTTCTCCTTTGTTGCGCTACTGGTGTCTGACTTCACTATTTGTGCAAATGTTTGAGATGAATGAGAATTCGTGATGTGATTTTTGTTTAGAGAAGGAAGAGGATTTTTTGAATTTGCACTTCCGGCGTCCTAGATCTTAATGGGGGATATATTTTTTTTGCAGATTTTTGTATATTTGACCTTGTTAATGACTGTAGAAAATCTGTTAGAGGCTTTTTGAATTTCTTTATATTTAGAATCGATGACTATGATATCACATGCAATTAGTAAGCCTAACGAATCATTGCTACTATATTCATACAGATTATCTCTCTCTCTCGGCCTGTTTATGTTCTCCACCGCAATTTAATTATAGTGCCATATTAAAAATTCAAAAACTTTCTAAAAATATTAATACAACTCATTTGTACCTCATATCTTCCATATATCAAAGATTTTACAATGTTGGAATATACGGTTCATGTGATGTATACTAAATTAATTTTGACTTACATAAAGTTATTTATAGCAGACGTAAATGTAATCCCTATGACATATTCGGAACCCCGATTTGTCAATAGCTTTCCTACGATCTAATAGGTTGAATTAATTTTTCATTTAAAAACTTTTTTTTTTTCGTTTTTGTTTTATTTATTGTTGCAAAAAAAATAATGTATATAAAAATCAAAGTGCAAAACTTAAATGGAATGATTGAAAAGAAGAAAAAAATGGTCTGAAATAAGTTGAAAAAGTTTTGGCTTTGATGTTGATTAATTGCATTTGTGATGATTGATTTTTATTAGGAAATATTGATAAAAATTAATTAATTAGCACGAAAATGTTGTGCTTTCATTTTAGCTGGAAACTCCATTGAAATAAAACAGATATACACATACACACACCAATAAACAAAAGCTGTTTACACAGACGCACATTTATAAACAAATAAAATAATATTTATATTTTAATATCTTTTCATAGACGTTTGTATTAAAAACCTGAGAATAATTTAATTTTTACTAAAGAATTCAAGAAAACAAGAAATTTTCAAGCGATGTGGAAGTGAACACAAACGAAACCTTCGCTGCTTGCTATGACCTTGAATGTAAATATGGGGTCTTATAACAGATTAGGAATGCTTTTAAACTATAATCGAAGATTGATATGTACACAGTACTAAAAATTTTTTTCATTCGTATCACCTAACCGGGATATTTTAGGGATATTTTAGTTTTTGTTTTCAACAAATCTTTAATATACCAAATATTATAAAAAAAACATTAAAATTAATGTTTTAATATTTTATTAAGTTTTATTTGCACACACCGTTCACCGCTCACACCATACAATAAACTCTCCTCTTCTTCTTCTACTTTTTCGTTTTGTTATTTTTCGTAGTGTTGCCAGCTAGTTCGTACTTGACAACTCGGTCAGTCCGAAAGATAAATCGTTCTCGGTTTTCGAATCATCGTCTTCATCTAGTTCGGGAAAGCTGGAATATCATGGTTTAATTTTGTTAGACAACATTACAAAACTAAGCAGAATTTACGTGCTGTTATTTGCATTCCTGGTATGTCTTCTACGAGGTATCGGTCGTGACCCAAGATTTTGGAAATTTGATAAGGCCCACGATATTTCGGTTCGAGTTTGCGTGATTCACCGGTTGCGGGAGGTTGAGACTCGATCACAACTAAATCACCTACGGACCACTGTTTAGGGTTAGCGTGTTTGTTGTCGAACCGCCTTTTCCACTTGGAACGCTCACGAGCAATATTTTCTGCAGCCTGTAGTTGTTTTTCAGCAATGGTTATTTGTTTTTCGCCGTCATTTATGTCATCGTTGACAGCGGCTATAAGTTGATTGTGTACGATGTTTCTAATATCGAAATCGAATATGAGTTCATTCGGGCTGAACCCTGATGTCGCATTCTTTTGAGAGTTTATTGTATATTGTAGGTTTCGTAGTGTTGTATCCCAAGTTTTAGGATCATCACACAATGTACGTAAGTAGTTCGGGATCGTTTGTTTTGCACGTTCCACTTGCCCGTTGGGTCGTGGTGTACCTACAGCTGCTTTGATGTGTTGGATTTCGTTGTCGTCGCAATATGCTTCAAAAGCTTTAGAGGTAAAGGCGGTATCCCTATCCGTTACAAGTTGCGCTGGTAACCCAAAGTAAGTAGTTAAATCGTTCAAGGCATAGATTACATGCGACGTTTTCGTGTCTCGGACCACTTTAATCATTAAATATTTAGTAAAAGAGTCTAATATAGCCAACACATAACAGTTTCCTTTCTTACTTGAATTGAAAGGACCCAAATGATCGATATAAATTAAACGGAAGGGTATGGGTTTTAATGGTACACAATATAAACGTCCTTCGGTTTTTCCTTAGAGTGCCTTTTGATAACAGCATTCAATACATGAAACAATATATTTTTGTACGTACTTTCTGATTTTTGGGAACTAAAAAGCTATGTCATGACATAGCTCAATAACACGCCAGCGTATGTATTGCGAAACAACAAATTTTAAACCATCTGCTTCTCGTCGATATAACCGGTGTTTTTGTAAACAATATTCTTTACGTAGTTCGTCTTCGTTAGAAGATTTGGTATCACCCTTTAGGATCGATATTATTTCGCGTAGGTTCTTGGACGATATATTTAATTATTTGTTGAAAAACTGCCGCGCACTTAAACTCGTAGTTTTACTATTAATTGTTTTAAGTAAAACAGCACATTTGTTTGATTCTTAAATTTATTTCTTGTATTATGCTCTTGTATATTTTATGTGAATATTTTAAATTATGCTGCTGTAACACGTTGCTATACCTCTGTGTCCCAAAAGAAAAAAAAGGTTCTAATAATTATTTAGCTACGAAAAACCCAAAACGGAAGTTGCACTTATGACCATCATCTAGTTTAAAGCTTACTTCATTCTCCTTTTGTTGCCAAACAGCTGATTGCTAGTGTTTGACAACGTCAAGTTGATGAAGCCTTTGTTTTATATATTAAAACCAAGATTTATGTTAGGGAAATTTAACACTGTTTGTTGAGATTCGCCGCAACAACATTCGTTTGAATTCCGTAACAGTTCTGTTAGACGTTTGCATATAAGGGAATAGTCTTTCACAAATTTGTCAAAAAATCCCGTTAGTCCCAGAAATCATCGCACGTCCGTTGTATTTATTGGCCTAGGAAAATCCTTGATTGCGGAGATTTTCTCCCTTCCGGACGTTATACCATTTTTATCGATTCTGTGACCCAAATGCCCAACTTGCGTTGCTAAAAATTGGCACTTTGCTAAACGTAACGTCAATTTGCAGTCGCGTAATATATTCAGGAATTTACGT
The DNA here is from genome assembly GCF_002237135.1 of Teleopsis dalmanni. Taxonomy (NCBI): domain Eukaryota; kingdom Metazoa; phylum Arthropoda; class Insecta; order Diptera; family Diopsidae; genus Teleopsis; species Teleopsis dalmanni. The sequence continues at coordinate 114,778 of NC_051848.1, forward strand.
AAGCGTTTTAAACCCTCTTCAATCGTTGTACTTGGTATAACAACGTAGTCGAGATATACCAGTATTTCGCCAGGAGACATTTTTGCGAATATCCTAATCATCACTGACTGGAACATAGCTGGAGCATTCAACAATCCGAATGGCATTTTATTAAATTCATAATTACCATCGGTAGTGACGAAATCGGTGTATTTTTAAAATAAGCGTAGTGAAATAAAAATTACCTGCCAGCTACGCCATTTTCGTGGTAATTTTATTTAGACAACGGTAGTCAACTCAAAGAAGATGTTCTCCGTTTTTCTTTTCGACCAGTACAATCCCGCTCTCGAGTAATTCACGTATGATATTGGAAATTATTGGACGTTTCGCGAATGAGACGCGGTATGGTTTCATGCGAATCGTTGTGTTTGTATTAAGTTCAATTTTCATTTTGGCTACTGTACACTTTCCAAGTTCAGAAATCGTCTCTGAGAATACATCTTGAAAATTCGTCAGAATAGTCGTAAGTTTTTCACGAGCATCATTACTTAGATGTGATGTCCCATTTATCGAGAATATACGTTCGACTCGACATTGACCATTTTCAATCACTAATCGTTTATCGTTCTGACATAACACATCTTCACCGAGTAAAACTTTTTACATATTATTTCATCATCAACCACTAAAACACAAATTTTCGCTTTCATTTTATCGAATTCAATATCAACATCAATTTGTTCTTTGCAAACGTATTTGCCACCTCCAAAACCTTTTAGGACTACAGTATTCGGCTTTGTCTGCCCGATTTTATATGCAAATGATTTACGAATCAGTGCACCATCACTTCCCAGATCAACGAAAGCATTTGTATGTTGACCATTGGCGTTCACTTCTTTTACAATACCGTTTGTATTTTCAATAACGTTTACTTGCGATCGTTGATTTTCCGGACAATTTTCGGTGCTATGATTTGTGCGGCTACACTTACCACATCGACTTTTCTTTTGTGGTTCCGAACAATCTTTTGAATAGTGGCCAGATTTCTGACAATTATAACACTTAATGCCATCGAACCGTTTTCGTTCGATGTGCATTGCGTATAATTATTCGAAAGTTTCTTTTTCAAACCCGTCTCGTTTATACCGTTTATAAATTGACGTACTATAGCACTTTCGGTCATATCCGCTTTTATACCTAATACCAGTATTTTAAAATAATATTCTTGCGGCGATTCATTATGCGTCTTATGATTTTTGACATTTCAATATGTGTATCAGCTACCTTTATCGTAGATAGAAAATCGTTTAAAAATCGCTCTGCGAATTGTTTCCAAGAAACGCAAATGCAATGAATCCACCCAATATTTAGCTGGACCTCGCATCTTTTGTTGTACGGCAAAAAGCAAAATGTTATCATTTCAACTATAAACATTTTTCAATATTTCCACCCGTTTAATGTACTGTACAGCATTTAGCTATGTTTTTGATATAGGATTATATAGGAACTCCGGCAATAATTCTACTATATCACGTAACGTTGCAGAACTGATTTGACGGAACGTAAGGTGCTGGTTGCGTAAGATAAGGGCCAGACACAAACGTGGGTACTATATATGGAGTACCATTGACATGCTGTGGTAATGTATTTTGCGTTTGTGTATACATTTTGCGGCAATTTGTATCCACTCAATGGGCTAGCACTTGATGTTTGAGCATGCCAAGCTGGCGGCATGTGGGCTTGCATCGGTGTATCTCTTAATATGACCAACATATACAGAGCTTGCGTTATGTTACTTGATTACACACGTTCTGTGATTTCGACACTTGATCCGATGTGACGCTATTCGACGTCACTGATACTACCGATTCTGTAGAGTTTACCACCGCTGATGAAATTCTTTGTGGCACAAAATCTTCGTTACTATCGCAGTCATCGCGATTGCGTATATGCAATTCGTTTATTGTTTTTGTCTAATTCCGCTATGCATGTAAGCATGTAACAAACAAAACACAAAACGTTCTCCTTTTTGCGGAATTTGACAACATAGTCTTAACGCACACAATTTTCGTAGAACTCGCCAGCGAAGTCTCAATACGCACAATTTTTGTTCATTTTTCGCAATTTAATATGGGTAATATCCCACTTCTGAAAAAATACCACCTAACCGTATGTTAGGGATATTTTATATTTTATGTTATTAAATTTTACTAATACACACCGTTCAACGATTACACCACACAACAAACTCTCCTCTTCTTCTTTTTTTTCATTTTGTTATTTTTTGTAGTGTTGCCAGCTAGTTCGTACTTGACATTCGTGTCAAATGAGCTATTATTGTCTTAGTATTTAAAGGAGGCCATAGTCTCATTGATCTAATGTATTATTGAATAATGCATTTTAAATGCATTCGACAGTAGTATGAGTCCAGGTCTAAGAAACTTCTAATATAAGACATTTTGACGTTCTCATTTAAGTTAACGTCTTCTATATAGACCGAAACAAGAAATAATTCAAAAACACCAAGTATAGAGAATATGATGAGTAATAAATCCCGCCCAAGCCTTATAAGCTTTTGGTGAGTTGTTATGAAACTTCGAACCATCACGTAAGAAAACCAAAACTTTTCTATTAATCAATTTCGATCAATTGAAGTATGAGAGTAGGGATGTTTACCAGTTGATTTAGTTCACTGATTTGGTTTCTCTAACTAACTTAAGTTTTATGTTGAAATATGAAAGAGCTTTAGTTGCTACTAGGCTATCAATAAAAATGGTAACCTTATATCAATCATTTATATAATGTGCAATTAACCGACATAACTGTTTCTTCGATTAAATGACATATTCCTTGTCATCAACTACTACCAATTTTTCAGAATAAAAACAGAAGAAACATTTCCTGATAGTTAATTTCAATTGAGTTCATTTTACTTAAATTTTTTAAACGTTTATATGCAGAAATAAGTGCCATCGAAAAATTTATGAGTTGAATTACATACATCCTTCTCCTTTATGGGTGAAAATAAAAAGAATCCATATATATATACTATCTGGCTGTCAAGTCGCATTAACAATTCTTTAGTCAGTAACGATTATCCTAAGAAGGTTAAATGGTAAATCTTCTCAATACGTTAGGGGTCTTTGTAAGTTTAGTGTACGGATTGGTGTCGAGATATAAAAAACACGAGAGTAATAAAATGACCGATTATTAGCAACAAAAAACGAAATATGTTTTTTATTAGCAGTAAAACGATATATAAACTTAAAATCGAAAATCAAATAAGGACAATAAATTACTTTTACTAAGCAGGTAAGCTCATGAATTCCATCTGATTACTTTACGGATCTCTGTAAGTTGAGTCATCACTTAAATAAATTATATATTATTATATCGAAAATTTAAAATATATTTCTTTTTGAATTCTTTAAAAATATTTTTTATATAACTGAGGCCTTTCAAAATTGATGTCTATCGCTTTGTGAAATGGATATTGAAAGCTTAGAGCATAATACATCTAATTGTTCAACTCTTAGCACACAAAGGCTATTCTACCTATGTGGTGTTATTATGCTCTTTCAAACTCTGCATAAGGAAAACAAAGGCAGACTTAATAGACAGCAAGTAGTAAAAGAGTTTTGCTTTCACCCGCTTTAAAATATACCAAACAAAATTGCTTATTAGTGTTTCTTATTTATTGTTTGCACTATGTGTAAGATTAAAACGCTTCTGTCTATATTTTAAAAAATAATCTCTGGAACATTAAACCCTAAACTGTGCAAAGATGTATTAAGAGATTTAAAATACAGCTTCAAAACAATTTTTTTGATCACAATAATTCTGGAATTTTTTATAATAATAGGTAGTTAATGCAACTAGGGGCCATGTTATGCAGATTGTCTCAGGCACGGCAAATTACGCTCTTTCGGGCTATGCCGAAAATGCATGTTATGCAGAGTGTCACATCAGTATTGCCAATTTTGTATATGTACTACTATTTGGTTGTGCCTAAATTTAAAAGGAAATTTAGATATGCTCACTTTCAATTTGCCACCAAAAATAACTAGCAAGAAAAAACTTATAGAGGCTGTAATAATGTTAATTTAATATTATATTATCTTATAATAACTGTTAACAGTACTTACGCGTTTCTTTAAAATCGGAAAGTGTAATAATTATATTATTAGCGATTTATAAAAAAAATGTTGTGTTGCTTAGTGTCAGTTTTTCTGCAAAACGTATTAGAATTGTAGTAATTTGCTCCTAAAAGGCGCAAATTTTGAAATTTATTACTAAACAACACTGTTTTGCCTTATACTATGTTTACATTACGAACTTTGCTGGCTGGAATCGACTTTGAGCGCAAAACCAGCAACCAAAGTCGATTTTGCCATATAAAAATAGGCACAACAAAACTTGAACTTTGTCAGATAGTTTGCTTCATTTAATACATTTTCTTGAATACAGTGCTGAATTTAATGTGTTATCGATAAGTTTTTGGTATGAAAATGGCGAAATGACATTTCGTTTTGTTTACACTTTTGTTTGTTTACATTTGTCAATGAACAGTTTAGAAATCCGGTTAGCATTTAATATTGTGTATTTAATATTATTAAGATGATGGAGTGCATATTTCCTACTTTCTTAATTATAGGACCAAACGACTTTCGTGTGCGTACGTATTGCGGAATTTTTCTCATTATACGAAACGGAACGACTTGTGCAAGAGTTAACAAAATGTGGCATCGACACACACAATATTATTGTAAACCAACTATTATTTATGAAGGAAAATCAACAACCGTGTAGCATGTGCTCTTCCAGATATAAGGTGCTTTATCATATTATTATACATATTTCTTTTTTTATATACCTAAAATGATTTTATTTTCAGATACAAGAAAAATATATAGAAGAAATTGCTGATTTATATAAATAAATGATTTTAATGTCGTCAAATTGCCATTACTTGAGAAAGAAGTGCGAGGTGCATGTACTCATGCCGTGCCCGAGGCACTCTGCATAACATGGCTCTAGCTGTTGTAGTATATCCTTAACACTAAGTAAAGAGCTGTTTTTTAATTAAATGGTTATTGAATTTTTTTTTATTTGAAAACAAAATAGTGTGAGCCAGCCATCTATATTTCTCGAAGTGTATTTTGTTAGTTACTTACAAAGAAGATTTTATATAGAACGGAAACTTAAATAAGCACAACACAAAATAACTAACACACTCTCAGAAATTCCAACTTGAACAAGTTAAGGTCCTTATTCGCTCCGAATACGGACCTTAACTTGCTCCGAATACGAACCTTAAGTTACTCTTAAGAAAAATTTTATGGGCAATGACTGCAACAGGGAGCATAATTTTGGTTCTCTGTTTTGATTTCTTGACAAAAAATTTGATGCCCTGTGCTATATTTAAAAAAAAATTAACGCGCAATTGATTGTTAAAAAGTAGTAAAACTAATTGGCGCCCAATATTAGAAAAAGTATAAAGCAAAAAATGATCAAAGTGATTTAATTATAAATTTTTTTGAAATAATAATAAAGTAAGTAAATAATAATAATTATGATTTAAAAATGCTAGCGTGTATAATTAATAAATTAATGTTTTGTAGATGGTGAGGCATTGTGTTAGAGGTTGTGCCACTTACAAGACGTTATACAAATTTGAAAAATGAAATATTTCTTTGGCAAGTGCATTAATATTCAGTACTGTGCAAATAATAATAAGAAATTCCATCGGTATTGTTTTTTTATAAGTTTTACACTTATTGTATTTAAGTATTTTAAGATGCTACATTTTTAATATTCAGTTTATTATAAACATGTTTATTCTATATTTACTTGCTTGTCTAACTATAACTGTTTGAGTATTGTATGAATTGTGTCAAGTGTATTTTATAATAAAAATTAAATTTATATATAAATAAATGCGTTAGCTGTATATTTTTTAAATACATAGAAGATAACGACAAAATTTTATATGAGTTTTACGAAAATTAGATGTGTCTCTAAAGAAGAATACTAATGTATTTAATTTCATGTTAAATAATTTCATTCATTTGCAGTAAAAGAATAATGAAATGTTTTCAAAAACACAAATTTTTTAAAAACATCAAAAAAGTATGAAGTAATTAATTTACAACATAACTTTTTGTATAAGTATTAAGAAAATTTCCCCAAAACTAATAATACATACAATAAAAAAAATTATAATATTTAATCAATTAACCCAAAATGTTTATTAATAATACTCACCATAAATATTAACAATGTGCGCGCACACCCCTGCGCATCAACGATCTATTCGGTACTAACTACAAAATTCGTTTTACAAATTAATAAAATGAAAATTTCTTAGGCAATGCTCTATTTTAAAAATGCATTCACCGCAATGGAGTGACCGTGCAAGCAATAAAATTAGTATTTATTGCGATTGTTCAAAAATTTACTATAATTTATTTATAATTTTGAAATAAATTCCTACAATTATTAACGAAAAACAATATATATTAAATAAATTTTGGAATATTATATTTCTTGAAATGAACAATGCTATATACTCAGTTATTTATTTCTGAAAATAAGTAAAATAAATTATAATACAGTAGAATCGCGGAAAAGTTAACCGCTCCGTTTTGGGGTTGTTAACTTTTTCGAGATTGTTAACTTTTCCAAGCGGTTTTCAAAATTCATAAAAAAAAGAAAAAACTACAATAATAAGCATAGATTTGCTTAGAAATAGCTCCTTTTTTTTTGTTTATGTTTTAGCCATTACAAAAGGAAAATTGTTAATTTGTACCAGTTGGTTTAAAAAAGCAGTCGAGAGTTGTTTGTTTTTTTTCTTTGGTGTAATAATTCTTGACCATTTTTGTGCGCATACTGATAAGGTCTGCCACCTGATTTGCATCGTTGTTGTCTTTGGACCATTTTATCAAGGTATTGATGCTTTCAACTGCTTTCGAGAAACTCACTTTCGGTTGTTGAATATCTTCCTCGGTAATTGAATCATCATTGTCACTATCACTCACTTCGAAATGTTCCATATCTTCCGTAATTTCATCCTTGTTCCAATTTTCTATATCGTCAATGCTGATGTTAAGATTATTTCCCACTTTCAACATTAACGATTGAACTTCTCGAACTGTATCGTCGTAAACATCGTTGGCTTTAATAAATTTGGACAACGGAAGATCATCTTCACTATCGTATTGATCATCATCCCACTTTTTTATCTTATTCCACGCTTTTATAAGAATTGATTGCGGCAATTCTTCCCATGCTGAATTAAGTAGCGATATGGCGTCACAAATTGAATGTGCCTTCAAAATATTTTCCTCCAGAACGTTTTATTGCGCGGCAATGTTGCATAACAATTTGGAGCGATATCCTAATTTAACCAATCTTATGGGATTTTGATCCATTGGCTGCAAAGCCGCTGTTACGTTCGGTGGTAGATGCATGGCTACAATGTTTCCATCGTCAGACTTCAGCCTGTCAATTGGCTTATGTGCCGTGCAGTTGTCTATTAGCAACAATGCCTTTGGTGGTAAATTATTTTCAACAGAAAATTTGCGAACCTTCAAAAATTTTTATGTCATGTTCATTAGAAATGAAAAATGAAACCAAAAAATAAGTTTACCTGTTTTATAAATGAATTGTGGAACCAGTTGAAGAATAACTGTGCATTCATCCACGACTTGCTTGTATGAGCGTATTCCAATGGATTGTTAAATTCCTTAAAGCAACGTGGTTTTGCAGATTTACCGACCACCAACGGCTTCAACTTGTGCGAACCATCTGCGTTTGCACACAACAAAAATGTAATTCTTTCCTTAACAGTTTTTCTTCCCGGTGCGGCATGTTCGTTTGCTGCGACAAATGTTTTGTCCGGTAATAAACGATAAAATAGTCCAGATTCATCTGCGTTATATAGTTGGGAGTCGGAGATGCCCATTTCATTGATTTTTGCTCGTAGACTATGTACAAACGGAGTTATTTTCGGTGTATCGCTCGAAAGAATTTCCCCACAAATTTTGAGAAGGCGAATACCGTGCATTTTTTTAAAATTTGCCAGCCATCCATCACTTGCACTAAATTTTTTTCCCGGATACAGAATTTCAAATTCGAGTTTAGCTCTTGGTTTTAAGATGGCACCAGTCACTGCTCAATTACGCTGCCGTTGATTCAGGAACCAATTGTACAAGTTTACCTCCAGATCAGGATATTCCGACTTATGGAGTGTTTTCTTCTCTACACTTTCATAAGTGGCCGCCACTGTTTTTAAAATTTCTTGGCGTTTTTTGTTTATTTTACTGATGGCTACTTTAGACACACCATAATGCAGCGCTATTCGATTTCCCGCAATACCGTCATCAAGTTTTCTTAATATATCTACTTTTTGTTGCAAATTTAATCTGATTTGCCGTTTTTTCTGTATTTTTGACATTTTTTTAATAAAAAATTCACAACTAATCAACTCAAACGCTACCGAACAATTCAATCAAGGTAATTTGCGACAAGAATGAAAACATATGTTTGGAGCACAAAACAAAACAGAAAGAAAATAGAATATTCGGGGAATACCCATAATCAAAACTAGAGCTCGCACTGGCTTGTGTCGGCAAAGAAACGGTTGATTTCAAAAAAAAAATTCATACGCTCGGAAAAGTTAACTTCGAAGTTAACTTTTTAGAGCGCTACGTGGACGCCGAAATGCTGTTAACTTTTCCGCGAGATTAACTTTTTCGAGAGTTAACTTTTCCGCGATTCTACTGTATAACTTTTGATATGTCTAACACTGAATTACTATTATAAAAATTAATGATTTCTATTTTTCAGTATACAATTCTTTTGCATAGATGTGTGAATTTTATGCTGCATGCAATAGTATACAAATTGTATATATTAATGTCATATAACTTTAAATTTCATTATATAATATTCCCATATTTACAAATATTTTAACTCCAAAAAACTATTTAAATGGAAAACATTATTAACATGATATTATACTGAATTTAATTTCAAAACATATTTTTTCAATTTCAAGCTAAAATAGATTTTAATTGCTTTCAACATATTATATGAAACCCTTCTGAAATTTTTTCCGCACATCAAAAATATATAAATAGCTAAGAAAAGTGTATAAATAATTGTGTAACACTCAATTACAATCAAAAAAACTTTTTTGATGATTATATGTTATTGTAAATAAATCCATTTAATTTAATATTCAAATTATATGTAATGTATGCTTATATTCATTTGTGAGTATTTATATATCTGCTTAAATAAAAACTTGTACAGTAAGTAGTTGAAAAAAAGTTATGCGGCAGCCCTAAAAGAGCATGAAAGAGCGTAAAAGTGGCATAAGTGTGGTGTAATCACACTTATTGAATACGTGTGACAAAAATGTTATAAAAAATGAATTTTCTTAAGCAATTTCTCTTAGTTTTGATCGTGGTGGGCGGAGTTTCTATTCTATAAAAGATATTCTTTGGTTACTTGCATCCTTGCCTCCAGTCACATTAGGCGAGATGTGTGCAATTTGTCTGTTAAATCCATACAATTTGTTATTTGCATATTTCACGTACTCATTATTACCTTTCAAAAACACAATAATTCACTCGTTATAGTTGCTTTATTTATTTATTATTCTTGTTTTTTTTTTCATTGGAACTTCAAAAGAAACGTGCCGGTGCCGTTGTAGCTCTACGTCAATCTGTCAATATGGTAATTAAACATCATCATCATCTAGCCTAATCAAGTCAGAAGTGCTGTTGTCTTACAAAATACGAGTGAGTACATTTTTGGTTTGTTGAAATCTTTTATACTAATATTTGGCATTTGTTTATGTTGTTTTTGTATTTACTGATGTTTTTGTTGTTTTCGGAAGTAATTGCTTTATTGTCTACACAAACAATAATATTTCAGTTGTAATATACCACAAGCATATATACATGTCCAATTTTACCTATTCTGACATTTGTACAAGTAAGTGTACTGTGCAGCTTACATCAACAACAATAAGGAGAGACAAGAATGGGAGTAAAGAGAACGAAATCAAAGAAGTGTAACATGCCAAATCTGTCAATGTCTCGTCAATTGAATTGCCTTGCGCTCGTACAAAGCGAGATGTGTTCCTTCTTTGGCATTGCACGTTCCATTCAAAGTTGCCAGGGGAATTTTGGTGTCACTGATTAACGCGCACGCGGCGTTCTGCTCGTTGTGCTGTTGCAGTGGCAGGCAGTGGCATGCATATGATTGCCGTGATTGCGGTGATTACTGTTGCAATTGTAGTTGTCAGGCTGTTAGACTGATAGACTGGCAAGTTGGCAGGCCACCAAAGTCGTTACTTCAAGCATAAAAAAGCGCCGCGGTAATTAGTCAATTGAAGTGTTTTCGTCTTAAGTTCATCACTTATCATTCCGGGGCGGTACACTTTCAAGTGCGTCCCTTTTTCTGCACAGAATTATTTGTAGAATTTGTGTTGAGCTCAACTGCCGATGAGCAGTCGTGATGGCTCATAGGATAATAAAAACGCATAAATTAATGCCTGCTAGATTTGTGTGACTTTGGTAGACATATTTTCAGTACAATATTTCAGATTTTCAGTGTCTCGAGTTCGTGAGAATAAATTTAATAGTGAGTTGTGATCACGAAAAACTTTACAAAATAATAAGAACACGATTAGCTAATAAATATGTCAAACTGTAAGTAAACTGGAGAAAGTTATTATAGTATTTTCGTATTGACAAGATTATGAAGAAATGAAATGTCTTAAGTAGTAGTAGAGCAACGAATATGTCCTTATAAATGAACCAGAATTCCAATAATAGCCGTTAAAGAGTATAAAGTTTTTTTGTTTTATTCATTGCACAGATTTATGTCATACAAATGCTGAAATTTTACAGAAATTTCAGCTTTAGTGAGATTCTATATGGCTTAGAAAGAAAATAAATATTACAATAAAAATTTAACCCCAGGTCTCCGGGTCTATCAGGAAAACAACTTTAAAGTGTTTAGAAATAAGTTTATTTCATCGTTATAACTTAAATGTAGATTTTGACTTCATTCCAGAATATTTTGTAAGTCCAGAGTATAAAGAAGTTGAACAATTCATGACAAAATTCTACGCAGTATCACAATACACAATATGGTTTTGCTGCAACATTATTTCTTTGGTGATTGTATATTCCAATGTGTGCACCACATGTCCCCAGCTACTGTATACCTTCATTATTAAAAACATTTTGTTTAATGAAATTGCGCTGCTACCTATAGATCTAATGTGTACCCCTTATAGGCTTCGGGTATTTCTCTAAGTTAAATTTCGTACATGAATTGTAGAATAAAGGGTTTTATTTTTATATTCCGTATGAGATTGCTACCTAGGTACTTCTTTTGATTGTACATTAGTGCTCACAAAACTCCAGAAACGTGCTTTGAGATCTCATTCTTTTCCTTGGTTTATAAATCGAGCCATCGTTACTCCGTCTATCTTATGGTCGAGATTATTATATCATCTAATGAGGAAAGTGCCATCATTCGTCTTAACTGGTTCAAATATTTATCTCGAAACTATACCCTCAAAGAAACTTAGTTTCTTAAAATAATCTATAGAAAGGCCTTTAATCTTTCCATAACAATTATTTACGACTATGTGTCTGTCCAAAGGAGTGTCTGTCCAAAAGCAATGTCTGTCCAAAAGCAATGTATAATATAAAAACTTTTTTATCTATTGTTGTAGAAATCAATTAAGTTGTTTTACAAAATCCGCTCTAGGTTCGATCAATTTTAAAGAGGAGTCAGTGGCTACCTATGGATCTGTTGGTGTCAAATTTTGGCATATTTCAACTTCTTATAACTTATTGGGTTATTTTTGAAAAAGAAGACAAAAACTTTGAACCATTAACTTTTCTGCCAGTTTATTTTGCTACATAATATGTAATCAGTACCACAGTTTGCCACAGATCCGCTGAGATTAATCCTAAAACAAATTCTTATTATTTTATTATTTTGATCACTTATTCTTGTTTGTTGAAAGTATTGTGTTTTAAAGTTAGCATTGGTAATATTTAACAAATTTATCGGGACTAGATATGCAAGTCTTATAGGCATGTAGGAATGTAAATGAAGCAGAACGATGATCAAATTTGCTCAAATAACTAAAATAACGTTTTAATACCATTTTTTTTAATGGTGGATAGAAAGCTGGGCATATAAGAACCAGTTGAATGTATTGATAATTGCAATTATCAAGCCAACACTTACGTTGAAAATATCGCTAAATGGATTACAGAATGGAGCATCTAAACTCTTAAGTCTAGACATAAGCACAATTGGTATTCCAGTGGCTATCTTGACCGCTAGTAGACATGGACCAATAGTCGACTTATAGTCCAATGTTTCGTTATGACATATTTTATTTTAGTATTATTTTTATCTTTTTATTAATCCGATTTATTTCTACGCACTAAAGCAGAGAATGTATATTTAAAGAATATAGATCATTTCACTCTTTAGTATTATTTTTATCTTTTTATTAATCCGATTTATTTCTACGCACTAAAGCAGAGAATGTATATTTAAAGAATATAGATCATTTCACTCCTTTCACAAAAAGTGATAGTACATCAACTTTTGTCTGCGGCTTGCAGGAGCCCGGTAAAATTTTTCAGACAAAAAAACTGATTGATTAAGCTTTTAGTCCATCTGTCAAGATCTAACGCAATTAATACGTCACACTGATAAATAAACAACATTAACCCATAGTTATAATCTTGTTCAAATCACTTTCAGTTTAGAGGCTGACTAGGTTAGTATATCCTTTTCATGAACCATCCTTTTCATACTTTCAACGCCCGATGATATTAATTTTCTATTGTTATACTGCCGTTTTTGGTCTTGTTTTGATTTCAAAATATTATATCGCGTACTGAAACCAAATACACGCAATATTAAGGTGGACTTTTGACTGCATTTAGCGATCAATTTTGTTAATAAATAAATTTTTTTTGTGACAATCAAAATTTGTTTAGAATAAACACATCAATCCCAATGACTTTTTTGTTTATTATTGACGGCGATCACTGTTTGTTTTGTTTCAAATCTGTCGTTTCTCTGAACAAATTTCTAATGCAATTTGAAGAGATTAATTTATGCAAGAAAATATTTTCAAGTTTATTAAAAAATAATAAATAAATTATGGCAGCAAATTTAAAATAGCTCGCATAAAAGAAAACAACAACAACAATAATAGCAATTGTTGTTGCTACAATGACAATAACCCGGGCTCGACGAATTGAGAGGTTACCGGATCGACATATTGATCAATATACGAACACTTTATATACAAACAAATAGGGTAAGAAGAAAATGATTTAAGAGTGGAGAGACTGCGATTTAGACTAACTTATTAAAAACATTAGTGGGCGTTATAGTTGGGTGGGCATTATGCTGCCTTTTCACCTGTGGTTGCCTATTTTGGTTGCAAATTTTCGGACTTATTTTGCATGTGATTTTTGTTATACAATTTTGACGTTATGGTTTTTGTAAAGTTTATGTTAATATTTAAAATAATTTAAACAAAATAATGGCAATTTATTTTGAAACTTTATGTGATATTTAAATTAAAAGAAATTCCATTCAAAAAAATTTAATTGCAAATTGAAAGAACAATTTTTGAAACAAGCTGTGGGGTATTTTATTCATTCATTCAATCATGCGTGCATGTATACATGCAGTCATTCATGCATTGCATTCATTCATTTATTTATAAATAAATATGTTGCTGGTGGAATAGTTGTTTTTGTTGAACTTCCTAGAGAATTTTATCCTACAATCACAAATCATTGAATAGCTTAAAATGGTTAAAATTATCACGACACAAATATCCCGGCAATTATGAAGACCATTAACATTAACAGCAAATAACTGCATCATCAGCAACATCATCATGGCTAGAGCAACTGCAATGTAAGAAATTACAAAAAAAAAAATCACATCAGCAATAACAACTATAATAGCTTTAACATCACATTCGGCTTCAGTTTCAGCTTCATCTTCAGCATCAGCCTTAACATCAACATCAGTGAAATATTGCAATAATGATTGATCAGTATTCAAGTAATAGCATAACAACAATCATCACAACAACAATAAAAATTCCTACTATTGCACGCCAGCTATGCGGCAAACACATTACGCATTTGTAAATGTTGCCGCATAATTGCTGGACGCAACATAACATAGTTAAATGTTGCTAGAATTAATTCAGTTGCAGTTGTGCATACAAAATGGGTCGCATGCGCCAATTCATTGTTAAGTAGTACCATTTAACAACAACACTATTATATTAATAATAATAACAATAACAACAATAACAATCAGCTAACATTCCTGCAATAGCAAATGGCAAATAGAATATAGCAAAATTGCCATTGATTGTATATTGCATACATTTTTGCATGTTGTTGTAACGTGCATGACAATGAATCAGTGCTGTTGCTTTGTAGCACTTAAGTGCTTGCTAACAATGCTATGAGAGGACAAAAAAAGACGAACGAGCAATGAGAAGAAGTTAATCGCATTCTAGCAAAATAATTGCAACATCTTGTGTTTAGTCATTCTTAGCGTTGTCATTGTTGTTGTCGTTGTTCTCGTTGTTATCATAGTTGATTTTTATTGTTTTTTTTTGCATGTTAAACACTTTTAGTTACTTTGTTACTTAATGATCATTATGCCGTGGTTGTCATTCATATTAAAGCTGCAACACCGTTTTTGGTAAGACTAGTAGCGCCTTTCTTCTTCAAAAACTTGTTGATAACATAACAAAACCGGCGGTGAATTGTTGCTATCGCTACTGCGATAAACATTTGCACCGCGTGCCTTCACCAAACAACAGCCTCCGTCTGCAATAGCATTTGCTCCTTTCAACTCAATATGCACGACAACAGAAAAAATGCGAATTAAAGTAAATGATTATATGCGCAAATGGCATGATTTAAGGCAGCGGTAACAGCATTTACGCCACTAATTAATTCCAGTATACGTAAGGCATCTTCACTAGCCATAGCAGCTGCTATTTTTTGCCAATTGCCTTGTTCCAATTGTTGCTGTTGCTATTATTGTTGTTATTACTAAGCGAATTGCATATTGCGTATTACGCGATCGCGTGCACTATTACAATCCTAAATTTAGTTGCCCGTTCTGTCGATTTAGTAGGGTCAATTGCTTAATGGCTGGCTAACTTCAATAGCCATGCAGGCTGAAAGACGATCACTTGTGATCTTGTAAGATGCTGTGATCAATGTACGTTTTAATTAGGATAATAAGTTGTTTCCGGTTTATAGAACTCGATAGACTTAGAGGAGCGTAAGCAAGTAGCATTGCCATCTTTCATAGAATATAAAATTCAATGTTTGCCATATGCCGTACGCCACATACCGCATGCCGCATACCACATACTCAATGTACAATGCTCAATCATCAGTGATCATTGATCGGCGCAGCATGCGACATGCTGTATAGTGCAGACTGCATATTGAATATTACATAAAGCGCGTCGTTATGATCGATGAATGAATGAATAAATCAATTTCTGTTAAGGCGCACTTCTTCATTTTTATTACAACATTGAATTTTTTTATTGTATGGCAGCAAAAAAAACATTCGCCACTGAAAAAGGTCAGGTTTCAGTCCGGATTGCAATTAATTTCTGGAATGTACTTGGTAATATCAAAGTGAAGAGAATAACCTGCATTAATTAGGCAATAACAAAAAAAAATAGCATGTGACTAACATATGCTTTGAGTAAATAAAAAGTGCTTGTAGGACAGCTGTTTGATAGAATTGAACTCATATAAAATTCAAACTATCATAGAATAGTAAAGAAAAGAAGGAGAATATGAAGTTTTCTATTTAGAGCTTCTAATAGTATTATGTGTATTGAAGTGATCTATCCAATAATATTGGCTTCTTTAAATTGATAAGTATCTTCTTTAATATTGCATAATAACTCATTGAATATAACAGCTTAAGTGATATATTTAAGTGTCAGTATTCTTTCTGTTATGTACTCTTCTATACGTAATAGGTAAGAATATGTTTTTGTCAAATACATTTGTTTTTTCCTAAATCATTAAATGAAACCATTATCCAAAAAGACTATAACTCTTTCCAGTAGATGAGATCAAGATTTAAAGTTGAATAAAACATATTGCTAAGGTATTGCGAATTCAATTTTTTATCATCATCAATTTGTTACGATCTCTGCAGAGCACTCTCAACTCTAGCTATTGATTGTTGATGTGTTTTTGTTCCGTGATGACAAATTTCGTTAGTAACCAATAAAATATATATATATTTTTTTTTTTTTTTTTATTTATATTTAAACAAAATGAAGAGTTTAAATTTACAACAACTAGTCATATTGACTAACAAGAGGTTTTTTTTATTACAAGTAAGTTTATCTAAGTCTATCTAGGGTGAGCATATAGATACGAACTAGTCATCTCCTTGCTGGTTGAAACGCCTCAAAAGGTCATTAGGTTTGAAGCGGCATAAGCGTCTGTGAGTGACATCACAAAGTAGCGCTGGAATGGTGCTGTTTAAGTGTTGTCTCAGCATATTATACAACCTGTCTTGTTTGTAATTTTTATGATATTAACCATTCGATCTCCAAAGGTTATCTTTAGAGGTGTCTTCAAAGTTTTTGCGATTGACTAAATATTATTAACCTGCCGTATACATTACTCATTATAGTGGGGATAGTTACTTGCATATGATTCATCTAAACCAATCATCGTTCTAGTACTATCAAACTTTGTTTTACATATATTGAACTTTTACGATTTGTTATATTATTATAGTAATATAATATGTGCGAATGATTCTGTTTTTTATTTTCTTAACATTCTTATGTTCGTCTTAAACTTTTCAAATATTTAAATATATTTAGAAAAGCTATCAGTTTTTTTTTAAATGAAAAGCTTGTACCATGTACACCATGTATTTAGTATGTGAGTAAAGCTCGAGTGTCTCTTACATAGAGAATCTTTTGAAAACAGATCAGCTTATCTTCGATGAGAAGTTACATTTCAGAATAAAGAAATTATCGATCTACTACTCGTTCTAAGGAGCTTTTGTCCATATTCACCTCAAATAAAACGTCAAATAAAACTGTGAAGAAACTGAAATCAACATGAAATACATATCTTAGGTTTATGTATAGTTAGAATATTTTCGTGGTAAGATATGCCTGTCATAGGAGACGACTAAAATCTAGTCAGGCATCGGAGAATGTGACTTAAAAGACCACAAAAACCCTGTGAAGCTCCTGAGCTGAGCCGAGTACGCCGCACAGTGTAACGTATAAGCAGCGGCCAAAATTAGTAAATGTTTTGCCAATTTACTGAAATTTTGTATGTGAGCTTATTTTGGGGATTTTAAGAAATTTTTAAAATATAGACGTGGTCTGCCTATTTTTACGGCCACCTGCTATTCAAAATAATTGGTCAAAATTAATAATTTTAATTTCATTAAAATTTTGCATAAATAACTGTATTTATAATATAAAAATATTTCTGAGTAATGGGCATGGTTGCCAATTTTTACGCACACATGCCCCACAAACTTACTCATCTAAACTAATAAATATTTATTGAATTTAGTGAAATCTCATACAAATTTTTATTACCTTACCTTACCTTATTCATTATTTAAATTAAACAAACAAAACCTAAATTTATATTTTAACAACAAAATGTAGATAATGCTTCCATTAGAATCCTGAGAATCTGTAATGTCACACACAAAAGCTTCTTAAGAGAAATCAATAAGAATATAATTTTTGATATCATGATATTCTTTGTTTATTGTTTTGTTTTCTCTTTGTTGTGAAAAACTTGGGTCTCTGATCCTAGTAATAGATGACGTCTGCATATTTTTCTTTGTGCTCTGTGGGCTAAAACTACAGAGATTGTAAATTCATCACAGTTATGAATTTTCCCTTCATGTTTTTCAATTTTATTTGCAGCTTTTTTTATTTGCTCAAGTGATATTTCGATGGTATTAATTTACTTACTCTGCGTCTTTTAATCCTGCCAAAAGTAAATTCATAGTCAAGTTGTTGTCTTCCAGGGATTTTACTGGTGTTTATTGCCACTTAAATCCAAAAAAATGAATTTGGCTATAAGATATTGTTTGCTCAAATAAACCTTTTTTAATGGCGATAGCAATTTTTCCAGCGTGTTGTTAACTCTTTTATAAGAAATCTTAATTTATATGTTGTTTTATTTGAGTTAGTTAGAACAGATATCTTATTTTAAATAAAATGTAAAAGTTTTTTAATATCTCTTCTTGATTACTGTTCTTTACATCTAGCCAAACTTGAAAAAGATTGACTACTTATACAATATTTACCACTATAAAAATGGTTTTCTTTTTAATTTGCGCAAATATGCCCAGATAATTTTTTTAAAACTATTATTAAGAATATAAGGATATCCAAGTGCACAGAGAGTGGCTTAACAGCTGTGCACCATTGAGGGATACAAGCCAGTGCACTGTTCTATGAAAAGGCAGCTGGACCGGTGAATTTCTTTCATGTTCAACAACTATACCATGATAAGCATGAAAGACGAAAAACATTGTGCCAAACTCACTTTAATTTAAGGCGGGCTATTGCACGATGTATAGGTATGAATACAGGATACACACACTCACCAAGATCGACGCCAGTAAGATCTTGATTATGGCATACTGGAAAAAAATAAGGTTATGAAGATTTCAGGGCTGGCAGAAACGGTATTTTGTTACCTGAGTACATGAGAGTAACATCTCATAGAAATGGCTTTTTATCTAATGCCACATCTTCCTCCGTCCTATTAAAACTTGGCAAGTCTCTAAGTACGTTCGATGGCTCGTCACCGTTAAGTTGGTGGTACAGGTTCAGTTGAGAGTACTCCTGATCTGCGCCAGATCCTGGCTTTGAACATAATCTCCTATTAAGAATTGTGTCAACCCTTGCATGGTCTTCCTGCTTTACATAGATAACCATGGAGATCGTTACGAGGGACTGTACAACCGAATATCGATAGCGGCAAAGAGTTGGGACCCCAATAAAATTGAACAAACAAAATAAAACTAAAAAACAAAACACGCCAACACAAAATGGCAGAGGAATGTCCCCGGTGGACATGGGCACATCTGAAGTGTCAGAAAACATAAATGATATACCATTCTCGCCTAAAAGCGAGTACATAAAACAAAGGAAGAAGGAAAACACGGAGACAATAGAGTAATGCAAAGTTTTGCCCAACAAAATGAAATACTCTGTACTTAGATCGACGAATATTTCGAATGATGTAAAAGAAGTTGCCGCAATATATGAGCTTTTCGACTTCATGAGTTATTAAAACTGAAATTGGGATCCACTCCATTCGCAAGACTACTGCTGGTGCAGTTTTACTTGAAGTCGCAAAGAGTGAAAAGAAAGCGAAGTTTTTCGAATTCATAAAGAAGCACTGAAAAATATAGCGACGGTAAAAGAACTAAGACCGCAAACCACGATAGTGATCCGCGACTTGGATTGTCTGACCGATGAAGAAGAGTTCATCACCGCTATCCGTTTAACAACTCTAAATCCAACAGCTGAGATGAAGGTACATGGCACCAAAGTGAACAATAGAGAATAATGCGGCGTTTTCGTCAAAATGGCAACTACTCACATAAAGAGCATATTGGAAAAACCCCGCATAAAAGTAGGCTGGAGAATATGCCGTGTAAAGTAGAGTCGACGTGAAACGATGTTTTAAGTATTTTGGTGTCGGTCACGTACAACGAAATTGCACTGGTCCAGGCAGAAATAGACAAGGATTGTGCATACGACGCTTTGAGAAAGGGCACAAGTTCAAAGAATGCACAAAACCGCCGATATGCGGTTTTTAGTATCACAACTAGATACTAGATACTCGGCGAACAAGAAAACGGGATCTTAATGAAAGTACTTCAAGCAAATATGCACTGAAGTAAAGTAGTTGATGCTCTCCCAGCGCAAATAGTTATAGAACGGAGAATCGACCTAGTGCAAGTAAGTGGGCAGTACAGAAAAAAAGAAAGTGGAACCTGCATAGAAGACAATACAACAACTATAGCAATCTGGGCACCAACAGGCAGTAAAACCCAAGTTAATAATAGCAGAAAAGGTGACGGTTATGTTTACGCAAAATGTAACAGCGTGACCTTAATAATTATATATGCAAACATTTCTAAATAAGTTAGAGGCAAACATTTTTAAATAAGTTAGAGGCAATTGAAGATAAGTCTTACAACTCGACGGTTCCTTCATCGTAGATGGCGGCTTTAACTCCAGGGTAATAGAATGAGGTATGGGAACTATAAACTCAAGGCGAAGACGAGTTTTGTACCTGTCAGGCTAGGTTCTACAGTTACGAATACGGCTACGACCCCAACTTTTAGAAGAGAAGTATGTCATGACAGTATTCCAGATGTCACACTCATATCGGAAAGAAAAGCTAGTAAGCTTAACCAATGGAAAGTCTTAGGAGACTACACAGGAAGTGACCACCAATACCTGTCATATTGTCATATGCACACCAAAACAATTTCGAGGGACCTTCCACAAATGGAAGGTGGCGGAACTAAAAAGAAGAAGCTTATTGGAAGTAATTGATGCCGCACTACCTACGCATATGGCCAACGCCACAAAAGTGGTGGGACATATGATGATAAGAATTACACAGGCCAAAATGACGAAAACCACCTAGAAGAAAGGTAGAAAGGGCGCTTAATGGTGGACAGAAGAAATAAGCCAACTGCGAAAAGTATGCCTACGCATACGAATACACTACACGAGAGTCCGACGAAATGGAACCAGTAAGGCAGAAGATCGAGAATATACCCAAACCAAAAAAAACTTAAAAGAAGCGATTAACACAAGTAAACGAAGAAAATAAAACTTCAAAATGGCATAAATCATGATCCATAGGGCCTTGGATACAAAATAGTCATGACGAAATTAGGAGTAAAATCAGCAGTAAGTGATTTAGAAGAAAGGAAAATGAACGAAATTGTTAATACCCTGTTCCCAAACCACGATATAAGGAGTGACGAAAATGTTTCACAAGTCCAACCGGAAAATATTGAAATCTTCACGGAGAGAGAACTAACGGTCGCCGCTAAAGAGCCACAAAATAATAAAACACTTGGACCGGATGGGGTGCCAAACGAAATTTTACTAATAATTGCGGAAAATAAACCTCAATTAATACTGACAATGTACAATGCATGCCTTAGAGAGGGAATTTTCCCAGATATATGAAAAAGGCAGCGATTAGTGCTTATCGAGAAGGGCAAGGGAAACTCAAAGAGATACTCCAACAGCATTTAGATTAATGTGTTTGCTAGTTACCGTAAAGAAAACTTTATGAAAAGCTGGACTAAAACTCGCAGTAGAAGCAACTGGTGGACTCAGATCTAGACAATATTGTTTCAGAACTAAAACATCTCCAATAGGAGCCATCACTGAGGTTCTTTCGGCGGCAGAAGTAACCCAACGTTACTACTAAACAAAAAATGGATTAAGCACAGTACAAATAACGAATGGAGCACCGCAAGGATCAATCTTGGGACCTAAATTATGGAACATCACTTATGATGTGCTGAGGTCCCAAAAACAATTAATTACCTTGGAATAGGATTAGATGGGAAACTTACGTTTTGGATGCAACTAATGCATGCAGTAGAGAAAGCAGCAAATGCCACTGCTGCCAGAAGCAAATTAATGGCTAACACCAAATATAATCACTTGACTCAAACGGATATTGGGAGATGGAAATTATTATCTCACTCAGATAATGACCAGACATGGATACTTTTGTAAGTACCTGTTTCGCATGGAAAAGATGGATTTACCCGACTGCACTTATGGCAATGGAGACTGTGACGACACAGAGTACACCTTCTCTTACTGTAATAGTTGACTCACAAATAGCGAAGAGATAATAGCGCAGATTGGACCTATAAGTCCCGAAAATATAGTGGAAAAGATGAGAGCAAACCCAGAGAGTTGGCGAACAATAGAGTCATATGTGAGTCATATATAGAGTCATATTCTAGTCCTCAAAACGAAAAAATTAGACCTAGGAAGAAGAACCAGAAACTAGAATAATAAATAGTCCACATTTATGTTAATAATGTTAAACTTAAATGAAATTATAGTTTTCATTATGTATTTGAAAGAAATAGTAATTTCATATAATATTTAATATCACCAATTTTTTATTACATATTTATTTAAAATGAAGCATTTATTTATTGCATTTCTGCAATATAAAAAAAACATTCAAATATGGCTAAAGTACTTTAAAAATGTCACATCATTGTTTGGGATGAATGCACAATGTCACATTAGGGTGGCTCAGAAAAACTAAAATGCGATTTTTAATGAGCGCACCCCCTAGGAATATGCCATTGACCAAAAAAATGATATTCCCAAAGTTTTGGACCAATAGGATTAAAAATGACGTTGCGCCACTCGGGCAAAGTTGGGTTTTCAGTACAAAAAACAGAAATTTTTCATTTCAAGGTCATTTTTTATCTTTTATCTTATTTCAACAGTTATTAATATATACTCATTTGATAGATAATTAAAATATCTTTTTAATAAGACACCGATGAGCAAAATCGGTTAAAAATTATGTGCAAAACACAATAATTAGTTGAGCGACTGTGCTCTGTTTTCTATTTCATAGCTTTTAGCTGGCATGCACAATGCAATCGCAAATGTTTTCAAGAAACGGAAGAAACATAAATAAAAAATAAAAATAATACATTTCTACTTAATAATTTATATAGACATTTAAGTAGAATTGAAAATGTAGTCAAAAGAAGAATTTTTTCGTAAGTAAAGAGAAAATAGTCGTACAGGGAGTATGACTGAAGTTAATATCCTTTTAGCAAACGAAGCAAGAGCGGCTAAAAATTCCATTGATTTTAATAGGAATAAATTCGATGAAGAAATTTGTCTCAAAATGGAAGCTAAATCTTTAATCATAGTTCAACCAAATTGGGATAACGCAGACAGAACGATTGAATTTATCACTCCTAGTTTAGTTTCTGCCCTTGACAAATGCAAGGTTTCGGATCGCTACGCTATACATATTTTGTAGTAGTAGGTATGGTTACCTGTGGCGCCCAGGTGCCATCCAAGATTCTCGATGGATGGCGAAAATCATGTACTTACTAAAAATGTTTATTTTAAGAGATCAATTTACATATAACTCGGATGATTTGTACGAGATATATACATTTTTATGGGAGCATATGTGTGAAAATTTTAACCCACACTTGGTTAGGTTATGTTCGGAAGGCACGTGCTGACAGTAGTCAGCACTTCTACTCGGAGACATATATTGCCCATTGGGATGCCCTCAAAAAATTTTACCAGGAGATGGGAGTTGCTAACTTTTGTTATCCTTGTTAAACCATTTGGTTTTCCAGATGAAGTTGAGGAGATCCGATAAGTTTGCTTTCGTTATCTCTTCCAAGCCAGTAAAATAAGGATCCCCAAGACATTAAAGTAGCCTTGTTTGAAGTCCTGGACAGAGACACAGGAAGTGGTTGATAGATTTTACGTCCTCTTCATCTTAGGAACTCCTGCATAAACCATTTGTTGGAACCGTTGGAGCATAGGCGGAATAGCACAGTGCCCCTTTAGTACTCCAGAAAGCACACGAACTGCAGGTCTTCGCAGTTAATTTATAAATTGTTAGTCACTGTATTGATTTCCTCTATTATCCTAAACAGTTTACATATCGGTGTATATATTGAAAGGTCGGCCTCTCCTGTATGCAGTTCAGAACCTCTTCTGGCCATCTTATCTGATAGTTCATTTTCTTCAATGTTGCTATGTCCAAGTATTCAATATGTACTATGTCCAGCAAAGAGAGACCTTATGATATTTGATGATTTAGATTCAATTGCTTTCAGTGCGGCCTATCTACAAAAATCATGATATTCGAAGGACGAATTGTACTTTGTTGTCTAATGTTGACCTCTTTTTTAATAGCATATATCTCGTCGTGAAAGACGCTGTAAGTAGCAGGGATTCGGTAGCACTGTCTTATCTGCATATCTTTCGAGAAGATATCTGCTCCCGTATCGCCTTACATCTTTGAGCCATCTGCGTAGATAGTAACTGTAGAGTTACCGGTCACAGATCCAAGCTCCCAACTATCTCTGGTTAGATTAAGAGTGGGAACCCACTAATGAAGTTATTTTCCTCAAAGAACCTTATTGATTTCGATACCGAAGAGATAACAAATTTTTTTGATCGTTTTTGCCTATCTAATAGTTTTATCAGTTTCGATACTTCGCCATGGATGGAGACGCAAGATTATAGAAATGCACTTGAATTCTGTGCCAGACTTCATATGATAAATGATTGTATAGAAAGAGGAATTAGGCTTATAATGGATTATAATTCAATTTTGACAAAATATGAAGAGGAAAAACAATATGTTCTGCAAGTCGTCGAACATTATCATAAAAATTATCCTTCACATAGTCAGATTTATGTTATAAAACATAATAAACACAATATATTAATTACTGAAAAAAAGGGTTTTCTTGAAATTATAATTTTTTTTAAATAGTTAACTAAATCGTAGCATATACCTATTACGTAATTGTGCATGCCAGCTAAATGGTGTGAAATAGAAAACAGAGCACAGTCGCTCAACTAATTATTGTGTTTTGCGCATAATTTTTAACCAATTTTGCTCATCGGTGTCTTATTAAAAAGATATTTTAATTATCTATCAAATGAGTATATATTAATAACTGTTGAAATAAGATAAAAGATAAAAAATGACCTTGAAATGAAAAATTTCTGTTTTTTGTACTGAAAACTCAACTTTGCTCTTTTTAGAGGATACACTTTTTAGAGGGGCTTTAATTTTATGGGCAGGTGATTTTAGACCAACATTGCCAGTTATTCCACATTCAACCTATGCTGATGAAATCAATGTTTGCCTTAAATCATCTATTTTGTGGCGAAGTGTCCATATACTTTATTAACTTTCCAGAAAATTTTTGTGAAATTATTAATTCGAATGAGGAATTAATAGAAAGCGAATTACCTAACACATACCTATCAAAATTATCTGAATCATCAATGGCTTCAAAGTAGAGCGATTCTGGCTGTCAACAACTTAGATGGCCATGAAATCAATTTCAAAATTCAAGCTATACTGCCTGGTAATTTAATTTGGTTTAAGTCCATCGATAAAGTGGTAGATGAAAACGAGATTGTGAATTATCCCACTGAATTCTTAAATTCACTTGATTTGTCAGAACAACCACCAGACAATTTACATTTAAAAATTGGTTCACCAATCATTTTGAATTTGGAAAATCCATGTTTTTCGCATGGGCAACTATATGTTGCATGTTACCGTGTTGGAAAACCTTCTGATCTATATATATACGCTTAAAATGGCCTAACAAAAAATATTGCTCATGATTTAACTTTAAGGTAACATTATAGTAGCCCATAATTAAACTGTTAATATAATATCAAAAAATCCTTTTCATTTGAAATGTAGTGCTTATAAGGATTTGAAATTTTTTTTTTTTTTTTTTAAATCCATTTATTTATTACAATCTGTCAGGAATGAATGACAATAAGTAATATATATAAATTTAAATCGTAATAATGGTTATTACGATATAAAAAGAAAGGCACGTATGGACTATGCCCAGTGACATATCCATATATATTTAAAATAAAAGTGTATTGTCTACATATACATATTTAAAATGTCTCGCGATGTTTTTCTTCTCAGCCTTGTAAAGGTATTGGAAGGGGACATCAGTTGAGTAACCAGAGGGTTTGGGTGCATATATAAGCGTTGAGCGTAATTCTTTAAAATACTTGCTATTTCTTCCTTGATTGTTCGAACATGTAATTGTTTATGTAGCTGTTCATTCGTTATATACCAAGGTGCGTTTGTGATCATTCGTAGTGTTTTAGATTGGAAGCGCTGTATAATTGCCAGGTTTGAGTCTGCTGCAGTACCCCATAATTGGGCCCCATAACTCCATATAGGTTTAAGTACAGATTTGTATATAAGCAGCTTATTGTCGAGTGACAGTTTGGAATTTCGGCTGAGGAACCAAAATAAGTTTTGTAATTTAAGACCCAAGGCTTTACGCTTTTTGAATATGTGCGATTTCCAGGTTAGCTTACTATCCAGATGTATGCCCAAGTATTTTGTTTCTACAGCTTGTGGTAATTGAGTATTGTTTATTAAGACCGGCGGGCACGTAGAACGTTTTGTAGTGAATGTTACCTGGACAGATTTTGATTCATTCGGTTTGATACGCCAGTTTATCATCCAGAGAGCAACATTATCAAGGCAGGTTTGAAGTTTGGTGGAAGCACGGATTGGGTCACTGTCAACTGATAAAATAGCTGTGTCGTCTGCAAATGTACCGATAACACTCTCATCGGTAAGGGGAAGATCCGCAGTAAATAAAAGATAAAGCATTGGTCCCATTATGCTACCTTGAGGTACTCCTGCTTGTATATCATGAAGTACTGTAGTTTCGTTTCCATGCTTAATGAAAAAGTGCCTAGCCGAGAGGTATGATTTTATAAATATGAAAAAATTTAGAGGTAGATACAGTTTTAGTTTGAACAGGAGGCCCTCATGCCATACTCGATCAAAAGCTTGTGAAATATCTATAAATGCCGCAGTGTAATATTTTTTACCATCTATCGCACTATGGATATGTCTGACAAGTCTATGAATTTGTTCTATTGTGCTATGTTTTTGGCGAAAGCCGAATTGATGGTCAGGTATGAGTCTGTTTTGTTGGATAAACGGAGTATGGCGCTTTAGAAACAGGATTTCCATAACTTTTGACAGGATCGGAAGTAGACTTATTGGCCGATATGATTTGACGTCTTCTGGGCTTTTCCCTGGTTTCGGTATCATGGAGATTTGTGCTATCTTCCACTGTGGCGGAATAAACCCCCTTATTATCACAGCGTTAAATAGATGAGTGAGAAATACAAATATAATACAAATATAAGGATTTGAAATAAGATGAAAATATTTGTAACATAAGTAATGCATGTGTGCTTATTGCAGTTCAAAAGAAAAACAAAATTCAAAATAATTTTCGCATTAAAACGCTAAAAGTTAAGTTGACATATATAGACACTACTAACATTGCTCAGGCTTTATCCTTAAAATTATGCGGTTTAATTCTAGACACGGATTGCTTCTTACACGGTTAAACCTGACAATCTCTTTATCTACACAGATATTGGAAAAACAGCAAATATTACAACTCACCTGAGCAAGGACAATTAATTGCAAGGGGAGACAAAGTTTGCCGGGTCAGCTAGTATTATATAATAATATATTAGATCGCTTTCGTAAACCAGAATACAAACCTAAACCTATTGCGATGTGTGTTACAAGCAAATGAAGGTTGTCATGCTTGAAATTCAGTTAGTTTCATGATTTTTCACGAAGCTTTAATATATTTTGATGTAACATAATCTAAGACAAAGTCGTCGTTCTTACTGTATTTCTACTGCGTAAAAGTTTTATTTCAGACGATGAAAAGTGTACTTTTAACAGCTTCAATCAATATTTCGTTATGTGCCCTGCAGAATATAAACCGTATTGACGATGAGGTTGTTAACTTGACATGTTTGTGGTAAAATAACTAGTCTCAAATTAGGTTTGAAAATTATAGCTAAAATGGTATGAGCAAAGAATCTATAGTACAAAGAAGTGCCACGCTCATACAAACGAAATACCCACTTTATTTTGCTGGTGGATTTATAATAAATCCACCCAACCTCATGCGACAATGTTCGATCGAGTCACAACTGGTATGATGTTCAGTTCAAACTCATTGCAACCCACAATTGTTTTTATATGCCTGTTTCTTTTGCCTTTCTTGTTTTTATTTGTCTATTTAATTCAGGGTTCAGAAAAACACTGTGCTGTGCACAAAAATGCAAAACACCACGCACAAATGTTGTGCGATTCTAAATAAAATTTCACACCACAAATGTGGTGTGCGAAAATTTTTGTGCACATCTTAAGTGCCACATCTTGTGTGCACAAACAAAACGCACATTTCACACGAATGTGGTGGAGTGAAATAAAACTCGCACACGCATTCGGTGTTTGTGCAGAAGTTATTTCGCACAGCACATTGTGTGTGCGGCAGCCAACTTGCCCTCGCACACAACGTGTGCAGAAAAGAATACGAGGAGCACATTTTGTGTGCAGACTCGAAAATAAAAATGCACCCAAATGTGCGGAGACGAAATGTCTACTGCACATTTGTGTGAAATGATGATTTAAAAGCGCACAATATTATGACAAATATCGCAGCAAAATAGTACGTAAAACTGATTTGTATTAATTTTGGTCTTAATACGAAATATTTTATTGAAGAAATGATTTTGTATTTATATTTTAATTTTGAATTTAATATTAGATTTACATTTATTGCTTATATTACTTATTATTTTAAGGTTTATTAATTTAAAACATGGGAATAAAGTTAATTTCACAATGTACTTGAAAAATTTGTTATATTAAATAGGTACATGAATTTGATAGAGAAAGAGTATTTGTTTCGAAATGTTATAAGTAAAGAGGATCGGTTCTACGGATCGTACTTTGAAAAAATTAAATATATCAATTTTGGACTACTTCATAAAATTTTATTTAATAGTAAGTTATTCACTAAGATTCGTTAGTAAGGTTATAAAAAGCAAATTAAATATTTTTTACAACAACATAACTTTTTATCTTTAATTACAGCTTAAATTTAAAGAAGTTATTGAAATAGTTTAATAATATAATATCTTAATTTCTAATTAAAAAATATATAATTTTTATTACATATTTTTTGAAATAAATTTTCATTTAATCTTATTAATAACATTGCTGAAATATTTTTTTCACTTAAATTATATCTCTGCTTACTTAGCACAGTAGAAAGGGCGCTAAAATCCTGCTACCTGTTCAAGAAAATATTTTCTTAATCTTTCGCGTTTTTTAATGAATGTTAGATACTCTACCTAAGTGAATACATATTTCTGGAGAAGAAAAATATCTATTTGTGGCCCTCCCGTATTATCTTTTTTAAACTGTTGCAAAATTTATTAAACAAATACACCAATACCAATACCTGCTACCTGTTCAAAAAAAATATTTTCCTAATCTTTCGTGTTTTTTAATAAAAGTTAGATACTCTACCTATGTAAATACATATTTTTTGGGCATAAAAAAAACTTCCTAAAATATGTTTTTATTTCTTTTAAACTGGTGCAAAACTTTCCAAACAAATACTTTAAGATCACTTACTATATTTGCATTTAAAAATGCACAAAGTAATATACAAAAAACTAATATTTTAAGTTAAAATACAAATAAGGTTAAGACAGTTATAATTTTTAGTTTAATTAATTAATTAATTAACAAAAATAATTATTTTAAATATTTGTTAATTTATGCAATTTTTAACATAAGTTACGATCCCAACGAACGCAAATATCAATTTTTTCAAAATTTGCAACAAAATAATATTTTCTATTTCAAACAAAATTGTAAAGTTCCTGTAATTTTTTCCACCCTTGAGTGCAAGCGCAAAATCGCACATTTGTGCACGTTTGTGCAACCGCACATTTGTGCACATTTGTGCACGTTTGTGCAGTCGCACATTTGTGCACATTTGTGCAAACGTAATATGAGCAGCACACTCGTGTGCAAAGAGAATTTTTTGTCGCACAGTGCGGTGCGAGCATAAAATTTTCTCGCACATCTGATTGTGCACATTTTTGTAAATCAGTCGCACAGCACAAATGTGTGTGCACGAATCTGTGTGCACAATCATCGCTTTGTGCGATGTGAAATTTAAAATCGCACAACAAATTTGTGTGCGTGCATTTTTTTTCTTAACACCACAAATGTGCGTGTGCATATTTTAAAAATAATTTCCACTCGCACAGTGCAGTGTGCGATTTTGTGCACCACATTCCGAACTCTGATTTAATTCATATACATGGATTGGTAACGAAGTGAATGGTAAAGAAATCCCTCAAATAATTTTTCGATATACTTTGTTGCTTTATCTTATTGTACTGGAAAGGCCCATATCATAGGAGTAAAGAGTAATAGAATTTATTATTTTTTTTATTGCAACAAATGATGCACTACAAAAACCATTATGTATGTACAAATGTGATATTGGAGACATTAAGTCTACAGTACATAAATAGGTATGTTTTTATTGCACATTTGTGTGCATATATTTTACCTCAAATGGAACTGCTTCTTAATAGTTTGAATTTTTGGTGACTTTTTGTAATTATTTTAAAAAATATTTGCAAGATTTATATAAATTTTTTGAAAAGTATTTTAGAGAAACTAAAAATATTAGAAATGTAAGAAAAATTTTAATGCAAAAATGTGTAGAAGTCACTAAAACCACTATTAATGCCTCCTGGTTTGAGGAAACGCATGAATGCTATTTACACCGGATTGAAATGTTAAAATTGGTGTTTACGATATTGCTTCGGAAATATTGCGCATGAACAATATTTAAGAATAA
The DNA here is from genome assembly GCF_002237135.1 of Teleopsis dalmanni. Classification (NCBI taxonomy): domain Eukaryota; kingdom Metazoa; phylum Arthropoda; class Insecta; order Diptera; family Diopsidae; genus Teleopsis; species Teleopsis dalmanni. The sequence goes on from NC_051848.1 coordinate 145,438, forward strand.
AGCTTCATAGAATTGAAGAAATCAGATGTGAGACATAAATAAATTTGTAATGTATTTTAACACTACATTCATACCAATAGCAAACAGGGAATTTTGTTTTTGTTTTATACTATTAAATTCAAAAACTTATCAAATGTATACAATTTTGACTTCGTCACTGAAATGCTGTTTGATCGCTTGAACATTTTACAGCGAACAAACATACAAACATGCATATAATGTAATACAGAGGGTTGCATGTATGATTGAATACGTATGCAGTCAGGTTTTTGTCAGCCTTACTCGACTCACATATAGGTTTGAACTGAACATCATACCAGTTGTGACTCGATCGAACATTGTTGCATGAGGTTGGGTGGATTTATTATAAATCCACCAGCAAAATAAAGTGGGTATTTCGTTTGTATGAGCGTGGCTCTTCTTTGTACTATAGATTCTTTGGTATGAGTAAACTCAAAATAATTTTAAGTTTTAATAAAATATTTTATATGCTTGGTTGCTTATTATATATTTGTGTCGGTGGGAAAATGAGATTGTAATTTAACATCGTAAAATCACATCATCTGTAGTCATGTTTTATAGGGAGTTGACTACGATGTTAAAAACAATATTATTCACTCATTATGTTTAAACTGATATTTTAACATTAGTTTAAGCATCTGCTCTTAACTTACAAACTTTCTATTTGCTATTTTGAAATGTACTATTGTATGCGGTACGAAAACAATGCTGTACACTGTTGCGCTGCTAACAGTTGTGCTATTTTCTGCGCATTTTGTATGTGCAAATGCCGTTTCTGTGCTACTGATGATTAATCTACTATTACTTTTTCTATAATAACTTAATATTTAATGTTGGTCGTAAACATTGAGATAGAACGAAAATGCAAATGCTAATTTTTCATTTGTGGTTAACAATTACTCATTAATCAACTTAAATCCTAAAGTATCATATCGTAAAAGGTATAACAATTATAAGTCGATTACTTAAGATTGCTTTGTGACGAAATCAATATACTGCAAATGCTAATTTTTCACATTAGTAATATAGCATTAATATAAAGTAAAAACCCTCAAGGCAAATATCATTGATATCTCTAATAAATGAAAAATTAATCTTCACATTAATCTTCTGCCTTTTGTGAAATAATAGTATTTATAGCAAGTATTACTTGAAAATAAGAGTTTCAGTTTTCAATGGTTTTGTTTCAACCATTTTGTAACTCGAAAAAACATTGGTAAAGTAAATCAACTGAACTTACATATGTATATGACTTTCGATGTTCTTTTATTTGTAGAGCAACGTATGAATAGCCTTTTCTTTATGCATGAAGGGCGCAATGTATGAAGAACGAAACTACAAGTGTGTGGCTGTATTGCCGTATCTTTTTGGGAAATCACACGATTTTCTCTTATTTATTTGTTTACATTGCGATGCGCTTTTCAACTATGAACACAGTTTGATTTCGAATTAACTCAGCATGAAGCATTCATTTCGACTGCAATTAAAAACATTAAATCAATTGTAATTGCAGCATAAAAATCGTAGGCAGTTAAAGTGCCCCGGCAACGAGCGATGAAGATGAAACGTGCTAAGTATTGCCCCATTTACTGGCGGCATCACATGTCTGAAAGTGCACATTAAATCTAAATGAATTCAGATTTATGCACTTGAAAAGTATTTTCGTACTATTTTCGTTATTAAAATCTATCAAAATTGTCTATGGCAAGTGTGGCAAGTACTATTCACTGCGAACATTCGAACATTCCAATTTAATCGCTTGATTTCTTCAATCATTACGGAGCAGTCGAAGTGAATTTTCAGATATACATGTGTGCCTTATGGTGGAACATCAAATGATAGATAAAACGCATTTATACAAACAAATCATCAAATTACTTTAACACCAAAGCAAATATTCACCAAAAGATTTAATCCAAAAATTTTTAGAATCGTGTCGTTCTACATAGTCAATCAAAGGGAAAAACTCAATCGACGGCGCTTAGAGGCACAGACAGCCTGGCAGAAAACTAATAAAATTTAATTGCCACAATAATACTAACCTTAATGTTGTGTTAGGGAAAATTAGAAAAATTAAGGAAATTGTTAATCAAACAAATTTTTTAGCTACAATTACAACAAAATAACAACAACACTAACAACACTTATAACAAGAAATGCTACTCCAACATAGAAAAATTGAAATACAGTTTGGTAGTTGAAAAACTACAGTCTGTACTATCCGCACTATCTATTATTCCATTGTATGATATATTATATGTTTATTTAGTAGATGTATAAAGCTATCGGATGTAGAAATATTATTAATAATGAACCCATTTGGTATAATACGCAGTTTGTGCCTTAAATGTTTTCATGGAAGTATTCAACAGCTTGAAGTTCTTCAACTAGTACTTACCTTTCCTACATTCTATATAATAAGATAGTTTTGTCGCTAAGATAATTATCGTTTTATTATGGGTTCACTGTCAAATCATTGTGCTACGGATATGGAATAGATGTAGAAAATGTAACACATCTAATTGCAGATTTATTTACATGAAATTAAACGTTATTATTGACTACTAAGAAAGTTTTTACGATTTTAAGATTGCGAAAAGTCTTGAAATGTTATCCTTTTAACATAACCTGGTCTAATTAATAAGTCAAATAAACGTCATGTCGTAAGTTCAAAGTATTGTAGTGGTAGTATTAGTAGTTGTAGTAGAAGAGTTAGTTGTAATAGTAATATAGTAATATTACAAGTAGTAGTTAAAAAAAAAATGTTTTATTTTGCAAAGCAAATTAAAAATCAGTACAACAATATATGTGGAAATTACAGATATGACAATTTTTTGTTAATTAGTTTTATTATATGAGTTATTAAAATAATAAATAAAACAAACAAAAATCAACTAGTTATTAGGTAAATAACAAGTAATTTAAATTTAATCATATTTAGGCGATTTCACGCTACATTAAATCAACTGTAGTACATATAAACAACTTAAGTCCAACAATCGCAAGGTTTTTGGCGCTTTAGAAGGCGACCACCACCAACTGCCAAAATATTCTATTTCACCTCATTTATTCTGTACTATTACTATAAATAGAGTTAAAAGACACCTGTTCTGTATCTATACAAGTAGTCTACCGACAATCATGTCATCATCCTTTTTGAAATACTCTGTGCAGTGATTTGCTTAAGGACCAATAGGCCTAAGTGCATAGGCCTACTAATACTATAGTAGTTAATTAGAACATTTTTTTAAGCACCTCAATACTCTCATGCTTAAACACTTGGTTCCAAAAGTGAGATATATAATAATAGCTGATTCGCTAATTTCGATTGAGTTGTAGCTGTTGTTGAGTTTTTACGCCTTTGGCCATTAGGCGTTAGTAATCCTTGGCCGCGTTCAATAGTCAGCGGCTTGCTGTTGCCAGTTGGATAGCAATAAGTGCCTTCATATCGTTGAAGACGTTTGCACCTTTCTTTCAAGGATGCGGACGACCTTTACCACATTTTTCATCAGCGGGTATCGAATCACACACCTTTCTAATTAGAGCATTTTTTTCAACTCACACGACATGACTATGCTTATGACGCCGCTAAATTTTTAATTATGTCAAAATCGCATCATAACGCATACAACTCATCGTTTTATCTAATGCGATACTCATTGCCATACACGTAAGGCACCATAAATCTTCGGAAAAATGTTTCCCTCGAATGCTCCTTATGCTTTCTCATTACTATTGGTTATTGTTGAAGCTTCTGCATCGTTCTACAGGACAGACATGATAAAAGACTTGTAGAGCGTGATTTTTATTTGTCGAGAGAAGGTCTTATTTCTCAACTGCCTACTTAGCGCAAAGTAACAACCTTTTTGTCAAATAAACAAGCTTTTACAACTTCGAATTTCTAGTGGTCAACAGTTACATATGTTCCAGGGTGCTCAGAAAATTTGCTTCTTGTCAGTAAGTAAAGTCCATGTTAATATGTATACAAAGAATCTATAGTACAAAGAAGTGCCACGCTCATACAAACGAAATACCCACTAATCCATATATATTAATTAAATAGACAAATAAAAACAAGAAAGGCAAAAGAAACAAACGTATAAAAACAATTGTGGGTTGCAATGAGTTTGAACTGAACTTCATACCAGTTGTGACTCGATCGAACATTGTTGCATGAGGTTGGGTGGATTTGTTATAAATCCACCAGCAAAATAAAGTGGGTATTTCTACATATCCATATATTATTCTATTATATATGGATATGTATGACTTCTTTCCTGCAATCAGGGTATAATACATGCATTTCTTCAAAATTTTCAGCACAGTATCAGGATATATTTTGTTTTCAAGTATTTCGGCAATATGTTCAGCTAGTTTGAAGGCTATTACTCTTGGATTTACTTTCACCTGGTTGATTATGCTACGTCTTTCTCTAGTTGACAGAATTGAGGGGCGGCGAGTGCGAGGTTTAGAAACGTAAGTACTGGTCTCTTTGAAGTTATTTGTAATTCTCTGCACAGATGAATATTGACGACCAATATCTTCAGCAATTTTTCTTTGGCTTACGTCATCTTTTCAAAATTTAACAGTTATTTGTAGCTCACTAAATCTAATTTCACATCCTTTTTTTTATATTGTAAAAATTTATTGCTTATATAAAAAAATGTTATTAAATGATTAATTTTTAGACTCTTTAGGAAGTCAACTAATAATTAAATATCATGTAATGAAACGTTTATGATTGCAAGCGAATTTAAATTAACGGTAAATGTGAATTTTAAGAAAAATCCGTAGACTTTTTCTGCTTCAAAAATTGCTACTTTTGCATATAATTGTGTTTAATTTTTTTTTAAAGAATAACTGTTTAGTTTTAATATTGCAACTTTATTGTTGTTTCTTTGGTTAAAATAAATCAGGAAATAAAAATGAATTTGAGTAAAAATTAAAAAAGTTATGTGTAATTTAAGAAAAATTTTGTGAATATCCATAGACTTTTTCTACTATGTGTATATATATTGCTTTCAAATTAATAAATGAAGTTAAAATTTCAAAATCCGATATTTATTTTCTGCTTTGTATTTTTTTTATATACGCAGCACTTTTAAATTGCTATAACAAATTATCTAGGTAGTAATTTTAAAATATTTGGTACTCCTCGTTCTTAAATTAAATCAAAACTTTTTATTTCTGATTAATTCTGCCTGTGTGAATAAGCAATGCTATTAAGTAAACTTCATCACAAACATTGATTATTTGTTTGAGCACTTCAACATCTAATAGAAAATATTGTTATTGTATTAATCATGGGTAGTGGTTATAATTGCACATTTCCAGTACAGCATACGATTGTTGTGGTTAACAATTACTCATTAAACAACTTAAATCTTAAAGTATCATATCGTAAAAGGTATAACAATTATAAGTCGATTACTTAAGATTGCTTTGTGACGAAATCAATATACTGCTTTTTCTGATTCTCTATTACAACACTAATTACATTGAAATGGTCTACAAATCAAGCGAAACATTAAAAGCAGCAACGCAAAGCAATAACAACAAAGGATGCATAAGAAAACATTTTTTTATGAAAATGAAACAAGAGTAATTGAAACGAAATGAAATGAAATCGACAAAGAATCAAATACAATGTATGTACATAAAATTCATGTTTTACTAATTAGGTGTGAAATGCAACAAAAACAAAAATACAAGCAACAGAAATAATATTAAAAAAAAAAAATACTGGTAAAAACAGAAATAAAATTAAATTTGAAATTTTCGAAAAGAAAACCAATATGAAAATTCGTATGCATACATATACAATAAGTACAAGAATTAATATAACTACACCAAGCACACCAACAACAGCGCAACAATAACAAATTGAAGGATGGGTGCTAAAACGCTTTGATGTTAATTGAGTGAGAAAAGCAAAACATTTGAATTCATTTTAAACAGATTTAAACGTCAAATATTAACATACCCAGCGGGACTTTCAGCGGTGAGGGAATCGATTCCCTCAGCGCTGAATGGTAATGCCTAGCGCTGATTATTCAAAGGAAACTCCTAATTACTTTAACACGTGCATGTCATTGCGGGTAAGCGCTGAATCGTTCGATTACCTTTTCAAATTTGTAATACAACATTGCAGCGCTGACATGCTCGCTTACCTTTTCGAATTTGTAATGCAACATTTCAGCGCTGACATGTTAGCTTACCTTTTCAATTTTACCTATGCTATTGATTTTTAAATAAAATACTAAAAAATTTTTGGGATAAATTATATTTTATGTTTATGGTTTATAAAATTAAAGTATTAATATTTACATAAAAGAATATAACTTTATTATATATTACATAAAAGAATATATAATAAAGTTAATATATACATATCATATTAACTTATTTACATTTTCAATTATTTATATATAATTATTTACATGTTAATTTAATTATATTATCTTATTTACATATTAAATTGTTAACATATTTTCATATTAATTTATTTAAATATTAACTTATTAATATCACTATTACTATGTTCAGCTGTACTGCAGGAAGGTGTTGTTTTCGAACCAAAATTTTGAAAATCATTTTCTATAAAAGAATAAAATATTTTAATAAATGCACGATTTAAATTCCCTGTTTCACTTATACCTTCTTTTTTAAACGATAAAAATTCCTCCTTTTTCTTTCTCACCAAACATTTATAATGTCTTACAGTATGCATCTATATAATACAAAACAAAAATTACATTTATCATTTTAAATATATTTACTTCATTTTGCATATACTTACAGTTAGTTTATTTTAAATTTAGAAATTATATTTTATTTATATTTTTTATTTTATTTTGATTTTAAACATTAAAAATTGTTCACTGATATTACGCACTTTACTAAAATCAAAAGCAGACTAAATGTATACAATGCAGATAACACAAGAAATTATTCATATTCAAATTCTTTTATTCTTCATTCTTTTATAATTTCAACCCCGAAATTGCCTGAGTTGAACACAAATGTCGAAAACAAAGAAAAATATAAACGAAGAGCTATTACCTCGTCGCTTACTTTTTCAGGGCTGGCATAATGGTGCCGCTGGGTAATAACAACACACAGACACACGCACTCATACACATGTCATATGCACATGCTAATGTTAGCACTAATGCTTTTTACAGAAGATGTTACATTTAACATTGATAGGCCTCTTGCACTGAATTAACCATAAAAATCATCAATTAACACCAAACAAAGTTTATAGCACTGTGGTTGTTGTAATTGTTATCATTATTATTGTTATTATACAACAACAAGTCAATAACAATAAACACAATTATGCAGATATTACTCCATTAAAAAAACATTTAATTGACTTCAGTTGGTTGATATGAATATTTTCACAAAAAAAATTGGAATCCAAGAAAGAAAACAAAACTAACACAAATACAATACCAGCAAGTACATCAACAGCAATAACAACAACTATTTTAGCTAAACTACAACAGCTTAAATGCAATGTACGCTGCATACATAAATGTCTTTAATCCTGTTAAACTGTTACAACTTTGTTAACAAAATTGGGAACAAAACAACAAAGAAGACAAGAAAAATGTTCAATCAAAATTAGCATGGCTACTGCAGACTGCAGGCTCCCAGCGGCACCATTATGCCAGCGCTGAAAAAGTAAGCGAGGAGGTAATAGCTCTTCGTTTTTATTTTTCTTTGTTTTCGACATTTGTGTTCGACATAGGCAATTTCGGGGTTGAAATTATAAAAGAATGAAGAAGAAAAGCATATGAGTATTAAGAATTTCTTGTTTTGCCTACATTGTATACATTTAGTCTGCTTTTGATTTTAGTGAAGTGCGTGCAGTGAACAATTTTTAATTTTTAAAATCAAAATAAAATCAAAAATATAAATAAAATATAATTTGTAATTTAACATAAACTCACTGTAAGTATATGCAAAATTAAGTAAATATATTTAAAATGATAATTATAATTTTTGTTTTGTATTATATAGATGCATACTGTAAGACATTATAAATGTTTGGTGAAAAAGAAAAAGGAGGAATTTTTATCGTTTAAAAAAGAAGGTATAAATGAAACAGGGAATTTTAATCGTGCATTTATTAAAATATTTTATTCTTTTATAGAAAATGATTTTCAAAATTTTGGTACGAAAACAACACCTTCCTGCAGTACAGCTGAACATATTAATGGTGATATTAATAAGTTAATATTTAAATAAATTAATATGAAAATATGTTAACAATTTAATATGTAAATGAGATAATATTTAAATAAATTAACATGTAAATAATTATATATAAATAATTTAAAATGTAAATAAGTTAATATGATATATAAATGTATTATATATTTTTATGTAAATATTAATATTTTGATTTTTGATTTATAAAACATAAATATAAAATATAATTCATCCAAAAAAATTTTTAGTATTTTATTTAAAAATCAATAGCATAGGTAAAATTGAAAATTTAAGCGAACATATCAGCGCTGATATGTTGCATTACAAATTCGAAAAGGTAAGCTAACATGTCAGCGCTGATATGTTGCATTACAAATTCGAAAAAGTAAGCGAACATGTCAGCGCTGATATGTTGCATTACAAATACGAAAAAGTAATCGAACGATTCAGCGCTTGCCCGCAATGACATGCACGTGTTAAAGTAATTAGGAGTTTCCTTTGAATAATCAGCGCTAGGCATTACCATTCAGCGCTGAGGGAATCGATTCCCTCAGCGCTGAAAGTCCCGCTGGGCTGTAGCACATATACCCAGCGGGACTTTCAGCGCTGAGGGAATCGATTCCCTCACCTTTTCGAATTTGTAATGCAACATATCAGCGCTGACATGTTAGCTTACCTTTTTAAATTTTACATATGCTATTGATTTTTAATAAAATACTAAAATTTTTTTTGGATGAATTATATTTTATATTTATGTTTTATAAATCAAAATATTAATATTTACATAAAAATATATAATATATTTATATATCATATTAACTTATTTACATTTTAAATTATTTATATAAAATTATTTACATGTTAATTTATTTAAATATTATATCATTTACATATTAAATTGTTAACATATTTTCATATTAATTTATTTAAATATTAACTTATTAATATCACCATTAATATGTTCAGCTGTACTGCAGGAAGGTGTTGTTTTCGTACCAAAATTTTGAAAATCATTTTCTATAAAAGAATAAAATATTTTAATATATGCACGATTTAAATTCCCTGTTTCACTTATACCTTCTTTTTTAAACGACAAAAATTCCTCCTTTTTCTTTTTCGCCAAACATTTATAATGTCTTACAGTATGCATCTATATAATACAAAACAAAAATTATAATTATCATTTTAAATATATTTACTTAATTTTGCATATACTTACAGTGAGTTTATGTTAAATTACAAATTATATTTTATTTATATTTTTGATTTTATTTTGATTTTAAAAATTAAAAATTGTTCACTGCACGCACTTCACTAAAATCAAAAGCAGACTAAATGTATACAAAACAAGAAAATTCAAGAAACAAGAAACAAGAGGCAAAACAAGAAATTCTTAATACTCATATGCTTTTCTTCTTCATTCTTTTATAATTTCAACCCCGAAATTGCCTATGTCGAACACAAATGTCGAAAACAAAGAAAAATAAAAACGAAGAGCTATTACCTCCTCGCTTACTTTTTCAGCGCTGGCATAATGGTGCCGCTGGGTATACATGCATACACACATGCGTAAACACATATACAGATATGATGCCACTGCATATATATATAATATATGTTAAGTATGAAGTAAGAAACTAACAATAAACCGCAGCAACAAATGTTGATATTGTTGTTGTTGCTGTTGTTGTTAGTCGTTTCAACAATAGCAAATTGATCGTAACTGTCAATTGCAGTCAATTGACAGAGAAAACATAAATTTTTATGAATCCATAAATTGTGTGCGCGCTACACATTGTCATAACTGTGCGTGGAGCGGCAATTGCGACTGCTTATGCGCCAACCATAACAGTTCAGCTAAGTACAGTACTTAGAAAAGTGAAATAATAGCATTACGTTTTTTAAAGCGTAAAATAATACAATAATTTTTGTTTTTTTTTATACTATTTAAATAATTATAAGTTTTTACTTCTACTCAATAAAGTGGCGCAATTGATTTAAAATTAGCGAAGCTATATTCTCCCATATAATAATAAGTGATAATTATCAAAATTAAAAGTTTTAATATCTGCCGTATAATATTTTGAAAGGTTTACAATATACGACATATTATAAAAGAAATACAGAATATTAAAACAATTCAAAATTTTAATATTTCTTGAAAGGAAAATAGGTTATAAGCAGTAACTTCCCTACTTGGAGGAGGCTGAAGTTTCAAATTGTTTTACGTGATTTCCTGCCGGGATGGCTCAACATCACGGTGCTCTCAACACACGTATTAATATAAAGCGTCAATCAACGCCACATTGGAATAGCCTTCGTTATTCCGCTGGTACTAATGAAGAAATTCATGTAAATCATAACTTCCACCTTGGTGAGATGCGAGGCCTACCTAAAAGCTCTGCTACAATTTGGGCTGTAGCACCCGGTATGAAACGCACTCCACAGCGAATGAATGATAACCCAATATCAAATCATTCTTCCCGCGAACGTTTGAGTATCAACCGACAGTCACTACGAAGCCAACGCCAATGGTCAGAACAGCCGAAGCTGCGAGCCACTGACCCCCGTAGTACCAGATCGGTTCATCTCTGGTCAGATGTCGCGAGTGCCGTGCTCACTCACAACCATTTGCACTTCTTACATAAGTGTCAGACTGGCACTGGGGGATTTTAGTCGCCTCTTACGACAGGCAATCGTAACCGCGGAAGTATTCTTTTCCCCTCTCCGCAGGGAAAACTTGAAGGAGGCTGTAACCCCTAGAGGCCGCGTCGCTAGTGGTGGATAGCGGATGCCTCTCGGTTATCGGATGGCAGAAGGAAAATAACACACCTCCCGCTGACCAAACAGTCGGAAGAAGATTACTTCCTTAAAAAGCCCTACCTGGATATTTTGAGGTCATAAGTTGTGGATAGAGTTGCATGCTTAAAAGAGTCTGCAATATAGATGGCGGCGCAGGAACCGCAACTGGGCTCTATTGCACCAACACTTTACACTTTGCACTTTGCAAACTATTATTAGTTTTTGAGCATTTTTCTCTCATTGAGAATACAAAGCATTAATTTGAGAATTGAGTTATGCAAAGTTTTGAAAACACTCAAAAAGGCAAAGCGTTGCAGCAATGTACTTTTCAATGAAAAGTAAAGTATGAAAAGAAAAGTGAAATATTTGACAAAAAACCGGTTTTTTTTTGCATTTTCTGTTGCACCAATTCTTTTTACTTTGCGCTTTGCAAAAGTAAACTGCAAAACTTTACAAAGAAATTGCAAATGATTAATTCACCCTGCAAATTTTGTAAATGATTGCTTTACACAAAAAATATGTTTCTTATGCATATTAATAAAAGACAAAATGCGTAAAATGAAAGAAAGCGTTAATAAATAAATAAAAATAGTTTTAAAACATTAATATTGATGCTCAAAAGAAAGAAAAAACAGAAATAGAAAATTAGTTTAGGCAAACATCATTGTTGTTTTTAAAATAAATATAGTTGCTGTTTATCATTTGGCAATAATTGAAGGGATATCTTATCGGAATTTTTATGAGTTTAAAATTCTATTTTATTAATTTATTTACATTAATTAAAAATTTTTTTGTCGAATTTGAATGCAATATTTTAAATAAACTATACTATAATAAATTATTAAACTATAAGCTACTTATAAACTTAAAATTAAAATAAGTTCGATTTTATAGTTATACATTACGCTTTATACTTATCTTTATACTAATATTTATATTTATACAATATATATTTATATTGTACTAATATTAAAATTTAAAAAATTAGAAAATATAAAATTAAGTAAAATAAAATATAAAAATTAAATTAATAAATTTCTTATATATTCACTTTTATTAAATAAAGTGGTTTTTTTTAAATTAATGTATTTAATTTTTTTATATAGTATTTTTAAATTTAAATATGCCTTTTTTTCCTCCTACAGTTCCGATGACGCTTTCGTACGTTTTTTTAAACTCATTAATACGTACTATGCATAAATTATGTCCTCATAGCATCAAAATATCAAAGAAACAACTGCAATAAAATCTTTATTTGCAAAGTGGAAAATAAATCATCTTGTCTTTGGTGCAACGCATTTCACTTTTACTTTGCAAAAAAAAGTCACTCATAAGTGTTGCAAAGTGCAAAGTGAAAAGTGTTGGTGCAACAGGGCCCTGGTCAACGGCGGCGTTCGTATACCTTTAAAAGAAGTACTGTCTCAAAATTTTTCTGTCAGTCTGGAGGCAATAGTTGGCAGTCGCAACACCAGAATCCGATGCAGTAAATCATTCACGTGTCAATCTTAAACCAAATGTTTAACGAAGTCCCAATAAAAAATTTTACAAATGGCAACCACTTACTGATGACGAACAAGAGCATAATTACTAACACACGATTCGAAACCTGCATCGAATTTCAAAATTATAAATTTGACTTCTTAGGATATTGGCAAACTGTTAAGATCATCTTCACTGATGGACCAAATTAGGTTCTATAATCGTTCACGCCAAAAATGGGTATTGTTGTGACGAAACGTGATGCTTGAAAACAAAAAGACTAAAAAAGCTAAGATAAATCATGCAAGAAGGCGGGCCGCTAATTCAGTACTATAACAGCAAAACAAAGAATACACCCAGCAACTAAAAGAAAGTGGTACAGTTATATAGCCAATGCAGCTTAAACGCAGCTGAACTACATAGAAGTGGTGATATGTTCAAAGCCGTTGAAATACGCATACAGGCGCCCTTATTATCCACATGTTAATAGAACGTTTTTAGCAGACAGAAAACTTCTCATCGAAATCAAAGAGGTTATCATCATAAAGCTTTCGATTAATAATATAATAGTGCATGTCATCACCAACAGACTTTCAATAGCATTAACAGTAAGGCCACGCAGAGAACAAGCTGGATTTCTACCTCACAAGTCTTATATTGATCACATAAAGAGTCTAAGAGTAATCGTTCAACAGTCTGTGGAATGATGATCACCTTTCTATTTATTAATTATAGACTTCAAATAGGCTTTTGATACATTATGTCTCACCGTCTTTGAAACGCGCTTGCTCATGAGGGCGTGCCGCAAAAGATCATCAGGCTCATCGAAGCCTCATACGAGAATGCTAGTTGCCTGGTACTGCATTAGAAATATCTAAGCTATCAAAAACTCATAAAAACCGGGATTTGACAAGGTTGCGTAATATCGCCGTTGCAGTTGATCATCGTCCTGGACGTAGTATTGGCAGAAGCATTGGGTTAAGGTGACGGAATGCCTGGATCTTCAAGATCGCTTGAGTGATCTCGATTATGCCGATGACTTGTATCTGTTGGCACACAGTTACAGTGACATGTCTTGCAACTGAAAACGTTTAGTAATTACGGCAAACAGAGCGGGACTTAAAATCAAAACAAAAGTTATGCGCATTAAGTTGGGTTCTGCTATATTAATAGTGAAAATATAAGTTGTATATTAAAAATACATGCATGTGGAAGTATGCCAAATAACTGCTCGATTTTTCAAAGAAACCGAGTTGTAGTGATTAATTCGCTGCATTCTGACAGATTTTCAACGGTTGAAAATGTCATAAACTTAGAAGAAAGCAAAAAAAGTAGTATCTAAAAATTTATAGTATGAGTCGTATAGAATTCACGTTCATAAAACAACTACTGATTTTTTCACTATAATAGTCGTTCTTGCACGACTGATAGCGAAAGGCCCAACTGCCTCCGAAAAAATATTCTGCGAATCCCACCTTGGTAATTTGTGAGGAAACATGTTTTCGCAAGCAACATAATATTTACCAAACTTCGGAATAGCATTTCATAAACGAGACGAAACCCAAAAGAACGTATTAAAATTGCTCAAAATCATGGGAAGATTAGTAGAAGTCTATTTCTGTGTTTTGCACTATTGTAGCGGATTAGGCAATATAAGAATTTTTTGCAAAATCAATGTATGTAATCAATTATACACCGTATTTACCTAATATGAACTCACGTTTTTTTTCTATTCCCGAAAAAAAACTGGCAAACTTGATGATCATATCTCATTTAAACCACGAAATATTTACGAAATATGTTTAGAATATTGAGTCATGCGTGGCATTATTGATGTAGCCTTGCACTTGATGTAGCCTTCTATGCAGGGTTGGAATGTATGTTGATTGATCGATTTTACTGTTTTGAGTTTTTGTTAATAATTATTGATACTTTATTTATTGGACTTGCAGAAAAAAAACTACTTCTGATATTTTATCAGAATGACTTCATTTATTTCTAACTAAAATTCAGTTTTTCATTACTTTATGCTCACAGCGATTAGTTAAGTTTTTAAGTCTAATATGTGCAGTAATAAACAAAAAATTGAGTAACTCTACAAATCAACATGATCAGTTATTAAAAGCGAAGACAATCTTTAAAGATTTCTGCGCCACATCTGGTCAACTATGCAGATTTGTCTCAATTCCACTTAAAAGTTCTGTTTTAATTGGATTTTGACATTTTTCATATGTTATTAAAATATTTAATCGCTTCAAAATAATTAATATTTAATCGCTTCAGTACAAATTACATCAAATGATACCAATGATGCACAAAACTGTCACGTAAAGGAAGTTGACATAATAACTGCTCTAAGATTTTCAGCTTCTGATAAGAAAACCCCAAATAAAACGGCACAAAATACTAAGGAAACATTTAGATACATATTTTATCGCTCTTCTTATTTTTATTTAATAAAATTTTTGATGCTCTTATGCAAGACCTGAAATTTTTTGTCTTAATATCAGAATATTGTACATATATCATTTTTCTAAAACAAACAAACAGTGCTGATCAATATCAAAAATATCTCAAATTACAATAACAAATACTGTCACACTGCACCGTACTGCACCGTACCGCATCATACCGCATCTCATCACACGGCAAGCGACCATAAAAAAATATATTAAATGAAAGACATTAGAGATAGAGATTGAAAGGCAGCTATTGTGCTGAAACATAGTACAGCAATGCAACAATTTATTTGCAGTAACAATTTCTGCAAATAAACAACAACCAACAACAGAAGAAGAATAAGAACAAGAACGCGCATTAGCTAGTTTCTTCATTTCATTTCGCTCTCATTTGACCCGTCATGACAAAGGATCGATCACCATTTCAAGTCATGGCAGCAACATCAGCGCAACTGGCAAGGCATTGACATTGGTCCCCAAATATCATAGAAAGCAACGATCACACAAAAAGACACCTTGTCTCAACGAATCTTGTATTGTCTTCATATAAGCGTGAGTGTGTGTGTTTGTTTAAGGAAAATATAATAACGTTTCAAATGAATCCCGACTGCTCGCATAAAGTCGCTTGTCGCTTGACAGTTAGAAGAATGACTTAAATTCACTTCTATCCACTGCACTTCAATTCAGTTGAATTGACTTCATCTTGTTTCGCCTCACCTAACCTCGCTTCACCTTTACTCAGCTCAACTCATATTAGTTTATTCATCTGTGACTGATTGTGACTATTGTTGTGATTGTTCACTGTAAATTCGGGTCGGGATGCGTTCAGATTCCTTTTATGCTTTTGTTATACATAAAAGACATGAGAGTAGCTGTTTTATCGTTGACTGTCATCGAGAGCTTCTAGTGTTTTGAGATATTGATGATCACCTTTTCATCAATCGAAGCACTTCGTTTCATTGTTTGCTTTATCTGCTCAATGGATATTTTGTCACATGTCTCTTCTTGTGCATCACGTGCCAACTATTGTCATTATTAGCATTGTATTTCAATACGTTTTGCTACTGTATTTTTAAGTAACACCTTTTGGACTACTTTGTGATAAGTTGCTAAAATTAAAAAGCAAAGTGTTCATAGCCTTTTAATTTTCTATAGTGTCAACTGCTTTCTACATTTCCGAAAACAAAACTACTTTACAATATATTGTCAACTAATAACTCAAAACATTTTATCCGATTTGACATTCGCACCTGATACTTCATATTTTACTCGTTAGTATTAGACTACTAAATACAAATTAATTTTTCACCAGAAAAATTGTAGGCCATGGATAGGAACAGATGGTAATTACTTGGTGTCAGATCTAGACTATAAAGTAAATGCATAAGAACTTTCCAACCAAGATTTGTCGTGATGAAACATAATTCATCTCCTATTGCCCAAAGCTGGCCGTTTCTGGGTAATAGCTTTCCCCAGACGATCCAGTTGTTGACAGAACAGTTTCGAGATAAGAATTTTGCCGTAAGGGAGCAGCTCATAGTAGATGATTCCCTGCCAATACCACCAAACACACAGCAAAACCTTCCTGGCCGGCTTGGCTACCGTTTCTTCTGGCTCACCGCGATTCGTCCACGACCGTTTTCGCTTGACGGTGTGGTAAGATACCTGTCACATTTCATCACCAGTCACCAACCGCTTCTGAAATCGTCGATTTAGTTGCGATTCAGAAGCGATTCGCAGATGGAAATTCGATCCATAAGATATTCAGCCATATTCAAATGATTCCAAATGATTTTGGTGCAATATTTAGCTCTTGGGTGCTTACATGATGATCGGTTGTGGGAATTGACAATTTCCATGATTCTATCGACATTTTCAACAATTGACCTTCCATTGCGTAATTCATCTTTGACTTCAGGTGCGGAATCGATGAAACCGAAATTACGCCATTTAATTATCACCATCTATCCGATAATTAAAGCCATCTATTTAAATAAAGTACTTCTCCTAATATTTATTACTTTTAGCTTTCAGCATATCAACAATTTGTTGTGGAGGTTTTTTCTTATTGTAATATTTGTGTAAATGTACAATACTAAAACCCAATTAAATTTTTAAATTTTAATTTAAATTAAACCGATTTCTTCCTACCATTGCAATATCGAATTGCTTCCTCATCCACCGTATAGTCCAGATCTGGCTCCAGCGACTACTGGCTATTCACAGATCTCAAAAAAATACTCGCCGGTAAGAAATTCATCTCAAATGAAGAAGTAATTGCTGAAACTGAAGCCTATTTTGAGGTAAAAGACAAATCCTTTTACAAGCACGGCATCGAGAAGTTAGAGAAGCGTTGGAATGATTGTATTGTCTTTGAAGGAGATTATATTGATCAGTAAAATCTATTTTCGGCAGAAAAAATTTGTTTTTCTTAGTTAATCACATGACTTATTGAGTGATGTGTTATACATTATATAAATAAATATATAAAAATATATAAATTATTATTATTATTATTATTATTATTATTATAATTATTATTATGTTATTATGTAAATTATTATGAATTTTGGTACCTGCATATGCATAGTACCAAGTTAAGAAAATTCCTCTTAAGCAAAGTTGCATAAGATTCTGCCTTATTGCCTAACAGATAATAGCGTTGAGTGCGTGCGCGCGATTTATAAAAATTAAATACACAGAAAATCGAAAGCAAGATCGCATAACAAAATTAAAACATATTCTCAGAGAATAAGAGCGAAATAGTACTTGAAGTGCTCTGACTCAAACAACTAAAATAATAAAAAGAGTAAACTAAGAAAGAGAACAAAAATTTTGCATGCGAACTCGTGTTATATGTTCAGTCAGGCAAAAAAATGTTCCATCGTTCTACGGAGAGGTGCAAAAGTCAATACGGAGTCAGCATGATGTTGTTTTGGATTTTCTAATAGGTGAGTGTTGTCATTATTATATTTAAACATAAGCGTGGAATGTCTTAAAAGTTTCGAATACCAAATTCGGATGATAATATCTCAGTATATGTAAGGCGATTTATTTACGTATATAATGAATTAAAAGATACTTTTGCAGTTAGTATATACCAACCACTACTCTTACGAGTAATATATGTATTAATAGCATGCATAGTGATGTTTATTGTTAAGGAACAACAAATATATGATAATATCTTCCATTGACACCAATTTCTCTACTACTACTTTGCTATTTAACAGTAACCCTTCAACCCCATAGAGTTTTTAGAATAGTCACAATTGCTATATTATAAAATGGAATAAGATGATCAGTTTATATCACATTTAACACTGGAAGTCAATACCACCATAAAATTAACGAGTAGAGATTATTATGAAATTGACTTTTATGTCAAAAAAGTATGTACAAAATGTTACGATTTGATTTCGCAGTCTTAGATTTAAGAAGGGGCTGGGAACTAAGTCATGACATCACTATACCCTTAAGGATAACTGTGACAATAAAAGTCCGATTTGAGTCCGCTGTCTTACTATGATATTATGGAAGTTAGTAGATACTATAATTAATTTATAATTCTTTGATATCAAAAGTAGGCAAGGAATGATTTTTAAACTTTTCATGTCATAAAATCAATTCTCCAGACTAACTCTTACAAAATTTCAATGAGACGATTGGATGAAAGCTATTGGGTGCACTTTTATTATACATAAAATAGCGTCAGTAGTGTGTTTGCAAAACCTAAAATTTTTTTACAGCATAATCCTCATTTATCGAAGATTACAAGAACGGAGCGCTAGCAGAGTCATAACTGGCTTTAAAACATCTAATACAATCCAAGTAATCTATTTAGACTGAATTTATTTCGATTTTAATTTATAGGAAGAACCTCATCTGTTCTTCAAGATAAAGGATATTAACATATCCAACTTCCAAATTACTAAGAGCCAAATTAAATCTTTCTCCATTCTCCAAGAAATAAACAAAGATCTAATAATGAAATATCAGTTCTTCTTTGGAGATGTAGCAACAACAACTTCAATAAATTTAACTAAACATATTCAAATACTACACCCAACTCATACATGTGGACGTTTCCAGAAGTGCATTTAGGGATAGTACGTAATACGCAACACTGCAGCAAAGTGTAAATATATGAATATGTAAGTTATTACATTATGAAAATGAGGAATATACATAAACTTTGTTCTTATTTTATAGTTTGAGATTAAAGTATTTTGAATTTGAGTTGCTCAATTTTTTTTCAAGGTAAAAACTTTAGAATGCGAGGAAGAGTTGTTTTAAAACACTATCGAATTAATAATATTTAAGGAAAATATTACTTAAGCAACATTCTTAAGTAAAATTGAACTGTTTAGTACATTCAAAAAATGTCTAAGGCATAAACTTCAGATCTTAAAAGACAAACTAGATATAAGAGACTTAATACCACACACACACATATATATTATTAAGTATGTGTTAAATATGTATTCAAATATTAAACAAAATGAGAAGTTTGTTAAATGTTAATTATTGTAGAACTGAATGAAAATACCAGTCTTAATCTTAACCATCAAGGGGCGTGTTATAGATTCAAACTTTCAAACAGGTACTTCTCTGGTAATTCTCCATATCATTTTTTTTAAGTAATTTTAATTTTATTTTTTTTCAGCAATTTTCCTTTTTCCAAAGCAATTATTTTCAATAATTTGCCTTTAATCCTTGGTGTTATAGTATCTTTATTATACTGGTAAGTAATACCCTAAAGTATTTTTGTGAACAATAATTTAAGATCAGTATCATTAATAATACGTCTAAGAAAAATTGCTTCACTTCATGTGATTTATTTTAACTTCATTAAATAACTATTTTTAGTTGTTTTGAAAATATTTGGAAAGAAAAAAAATTTCAAAACACCACAAAAATCGAAGTGCTATTTTTTTTCGTTTCTTCGCAGTTTTCTGTTCTTATTCATACCTTTTCTGGATGGCTTGAAATGCATAAAATTACAGTAGACGCAAAATCATTTATTATCCTTTAAAAAGTCATTTAGCAAAATACCAACGATCTTGTGCTAACTTATCCTTAAAAAGATAAAATGAATAAAATTGTGGATTTTGTCTCAGAAATTCAAAGAAAATAGGAATTTTATTGATCATCACAAAATAAATTAAGCAAAAACCATACATTTTTTTCAACTGTGTCCACAGTTTCCTAGTTGGATTTGAAAGAAAGGCTCACTTTCATTTGAGCACAAATTGTTACCAAATGAGTGCTCAGCATGCTAGTACCACAGCGGGTACATAACCGGCGCAGGCGAATGAGGTAGATCGTGCCAGAAAATGTCTGACATTTGAGAATGCAACAAGAACACCACCGAAGCAGTTTCGTTAAGTTTTAGGAAAAAATCAAGGATATGAAGTAGATATGGTTAAACATAATTATCTATAACATGTGATTGAAGTTTTAGAAAATGTATAATAAACATGAAAAAAAAGATATTTCTCTTAATTCTTATTAATATTATTTCATTTTCCGTTCAATGAGCATAAACATTCCATAAAATTGTTTATTTTTTATGTTACATGTCTTTACTCAATAAATGATTTTACAACTTCAGAATGTAGAATTCTACTCAAAAACAGAGGGCAGATCTGGATCTATAAAGCAAATAAAATGCGATAACTTATTAACTTGATTCGAAAGAAAAATTTTTAGAAGAATTGTAAGACCCATACGCCAGGACTTATATTGTCAGTAGCAACTGTTGTGGGATTTACTAAATCGTAAGAATATGTGGATTTTTGATGACGAACGAAATAATAACACGAAAAATAGTCAAAAACGAAGTTAACGAAGTGACGTCCACTTCGTCAACAAAAATGAACGAGGAAAGCAAACCAAAAATTACAAAATCTGGAAGCGACCACTTGAAGAAATCTATGGATCGGCACAAATTGGGACATTGTAAAGATAGTAAAAAATATTATATATATATAATATATATAATAGTATATTATAAATGTGTGTGAATTTTCAGCAAAATGCGGAGTAGTTTGTCCTTTCTTTCTTTATATGAAATATTCGTACGATGACAATTCTATGTATTTTTGCTGTTTTTGCAATAATCCTACGACTTTTAGCTTTCCCTATATTATAGCACCTATGTCAAATACTAAATCGTAGAATAACACTCACATATATATATTTTACAATGTATATATATTCGTGGCTCAAAAGAATTAAGATCTTACAAATACTTTAATATATCAAAAAAGAACGAGGATTTTAATTTTTTGAATTCTCGCGCTTATCCAATCGGTAAATTTTTTTTATTTCACGCTGGTAACACTATTATACACATTCCGTCAAAGTTCAATTCATATCGTACGATTAGTTTTTGTTTGGTGTCTATACAAAGAAGTCGATAAACTATCGTGTGGCGATTTTTATAATGGATCAAAAATTAGAACAACGTGCGT
Organism: Teleopsis dalmanni; assembly: GCF_002237135.1. Lineage (NCBI taxonomy): Eukaryota > Metazoa > Arthropoda > Insecta > Diptera > Diopsidae > Teleopsis > Teleopsis dalmanni. The sequence continues at coordinate 166,895 of NC_051848.1, forward strand.
GCATCAAATTTTGTGTTGCAAATGGATTCAAGTGTGCCGAAACTGTTAAAAAATGTTAAAAAAGGTGTTTGGTGATTTGTGTGTGTCGCAACCACGAGTATAGGTACGAATGGTTTAAAAGGTTCAAAGACGGTCCTACAAGCTTGGATCATGATGAGATCCCTGGCCGCCCAACAACTTCTGTTATTGAAGAAAACATTGAATTGGCGAAGCAGATCGTGTTGGAAAATCGTTGTGAACCGATTAGAAAGATTGCAGTGTTGTTCGTAACTGATGTTTTCTTTAAAAAAAAAGCGTCGTTGTGATGTGGCCAAAGAGATGATTTCCAACGCAGATAGTGACCCCACATTCATCGAACGCATCATAACTGATGATGAGACATGGGTCTATGAGTTTAACAAGTCCACCAAACAACAATCGACCGAATGGTTCTTATAAGGTGAGCCGAAACCGAAAAGAGAACGCCAAAGTCGATCCAAAATCAAGGTTATGCTGACTGTTTTCTTCGATATTAGTGGTGTGGTGTACTGTGAATTCCTGAAACTCATGGATTTTACACCGCGATAACGCACCGGCTCACACAGCGTTGGTTGTGTCGCAGTTTTTGGCTAAAAACTCCACCAATATCATCAACCAAGCACCGTACTCTCCAGATATGGCCCCGTGTGACTTTTTCCTCTTCCCCCGCCCCCGACTCAAATTGCCATTGCGATGACCATAGACGCGTTTTGAGACCATAAAGGCCATAAAAGAGAATTTGCTGCGTGAGCTGAAAGCCATACCTTCGGCGACCTATAAAACTTGTATGGAAAATTGGATCAAGCGTTGGCATGCATGTATTGCCGCAGGAGGAGAGTACTTTGAAGGCAATAATAAAGAAAATTATTAAAAGTTTAAATTTTACGTTTTTGTTTAAATTCTTGTTATTTTTTTTTCGTAAAATCGGTTGACGGCACCCCCCAGATCTGTTCATTTTACTAAAAAAATTATCTGGATAAGTGGAAATTGTGCCCCAAGAGACTCAAAGATTTAACAGTTATTTGTCGCGCACTGAAACTAATTTCACGTCTTTTATTTTATATTGTAAAAATTTATTGCTTATATAAAAAAATATTATTAAATGATTGATTTTTAGACTCTTTAGGAGGTCAACTAATAATTAAATATCATTTAATGACACTTTTATGCTTGCAAGCGATTTTAATTAGCGGTAAATGTAAATATTAAGAAATATCCGTAGACTTTTTCTGCTTTAAAAATTGCTACTTTCGCATATAATTGTGTTTAATTTTTTTTTAAAGAATAACTGTTTAGTTTTAATATTGCAACTTTATTGTTGTTTCTTTGGTTAAAATAAATCAGGAAATAAAAATGAATTTGAATAAAAATTAAAAAAGTTATGCGTAATTTTAGAAAAATTTTGTGAATATCCGTAGACTTTTTCTACTATGTGTATATTATATATACGTATATATGTATATATATATAT
>NC_051848.1:168859-262522 GCF_002237135.1 Teleopsis dalmanni
ATGTAAAACAATGTATTGCCTTTAAAACAAAATCAACATATGAATTAAAAACTATTGGAATATCAATGCGCAACCAATAGATTAAAAGAGAGCATACGATTTTCTTAAAAAAAATCACTCAAGGGTTAACAATACCAAAGGCACACACAGTTTAACAAAACAAATAAGACAAAAACAAAACTGTTCGTGCAAAACCAACTAAAGCTTTGCGTTGCTACTATGTTGCGCTGTTGTGCTGTTGTTGTTGTGACGCTCCTGCATATCTTTGCTTTGCTATGCTTCGCTGTGCCATGCTATACTGTATTGTGGTGTGCTGTATTGGGTTTCGGTCAAGTTGCACATACAAAAACGTACAGTCAAACATTTTACATGCAAAGGATATTTTGTTGGAGCTCCTCCTGAGTGTTTTCTATTTGAACCAATGGCATTGTGCATATAAATGTGATTATATATAATACCACACATAACACACATACACAAGAATACTTCTTAAAGCCGCAACCATATTAAGAAATACACTTGATAAAATGCTTTTTAAATATTTTTTTTCGTGTTATGAGATTTTGAAGTTCTTAAAACAAAAACAATTTGGTTGGCTTTTTTTAGTATAAATGTTTGTTTTATTAATTGTTTCTTTTCTTTGAGTAATGAAAGTAAAAACAGAGCTTGTTGGTATTATTTCAAGTAAGTTTGAATTTGGTTTTAATTTTAAATAAAAAATCTTGTTTAAAGAATTTCTGAAACATATACATATAAAAAAATTTGTGATTAGAATGGAAACCCAATAAGTTAATTTTGTTTCGTTCAATGGGGTGTAGCATACATTCAGGCACTCTTTGCATGGATGTATGTCAATAAAGTCATGCCACATAATACGATAGTAGGCGCCAGTCGTGGCTAAAATTACAACTTCTCATATTTTTTTGCTTACCTTTTGCTTATGTCAAAGAATCTATAGTACAAAGAAATGCCACGCTCATACAAACGAAATATCCACTTTATTATGCTGGTGGATTTATAATAAATCCACCCAACCTCAATCGAGTCACAACTGGTATGATGTTCAGTTTAAACTCATTGCAACCCCCAATTGTTTTTATACGCCTGTTTCTTTTGCCTTCTTGTTTCTATTTGTCTATTTTATTAATATACATTGATTAGTAAGAAAATGAATGGTAAAGAAATCCCTGAAACAATGTTTGCATGGACTTTGTTGCTTTATCTTCTTGTACTGGAAAGGCCCATATCATAGGAGTAAAGTGTAATATAATATATTATTTTTTTATTGCAAATAATGATGTACTACAAAAACTATTATGTAGGTATGTATGTCTGCAGTCCATAAATATGTATGTTTTTATTGCACATTTGTGCATATATTTTACCTCAAATGGAACTACTTCTTAATAGTTTGAATTTTTGGTAACTTTCTGTAATTATTTTAAAAAATATTTGCAAGATTCATATAAAAGTGTTTGAAAAGTATTTTAGAGAAACTAAAAATATTAGAAATGTAAGAAAAATTTTAATGCAAAAATGTGTAGAAGTCACTAAAACCACTAATAATGCCTCCTGGTTTGAGGAAACGCATGAATGTTATGTACACCGGTTTTTAATGTTAAAATTGATGATTACGATATTGCTTCGGAAATATTGCGCATGGACAACATTTAAGAATAAAGCTTCATAGAATGAAAAAAATCAGATTTGAAACATAAATAAATTTGTAATGTGTTTTTACACTACAATTCATACCAATATCAAACAGGGAATTTTGTTTTTGTTTTATACTATTAAATTCAAAAAATTAAAATGTAAAAAATGTACACAATTTTGATTTCGTCACTGAAATGCTGTTTGATCGCTTAAACATTTTACAGCGAACAAACATACAAACATGCGTATAATGTAATACAGAGGGTTGTATGTATGATTGAATACGTATGCAGTCGGGCTTTTGTCAGCCTTACTTGACTCACATATTGGTTTGAACTGAACATTATACCAGTTGTGACTCGATCGAACATTGTTGCATGAGGTTGGGTGGATTTATTATAAATTCACCACCAAAATAAAGTGGGTATTTCGTTTGTATGAGCGTGGCACTTCTTTGTACTATAGATTGTTTGCTTATGTACTATTCACTTAATGCACTTGTAAGGACCAAATTTCATCAAAATCCTGTAAAATAGCGTTTTTTTTATAAACTCTATCAATTTCTCTATTAAAATGCAATTTTTACTAACGATGTTTTAGTAAATTTGTAAAATCATTTTCCACGATTTTATTACTACTGAAATTTGGCGAATTCTGAGCATATCGTAACTCACAGAATTCTCACCTAGTTCGTAAAATCGTTTCTCACGATTTACAATTAGTAAAATTCAGCGAAGTTCAATTATTAAATTTGGGTGCAATGTGAGAATTATTTTGCAAACGGTACTTTGTTTATCTCAAAAATATTTTTGTTGTTACCTGTAATGAAAGGAATTTCATATAAAAGGAAGCCAAATTGTGGTTTCGTGTAATTTGAAATTTCCCACTATTGAAGGTAAGTTGTGTGTGCTTGGGGACAATAGTGAGAGCTCGGTTCAGATGATCTGCACATCTTAGATAACACATTACTCGCAACGGTGGTTCCAGCGCACATATTCGATAAGCCACTACTCGCAACGGTGGGTTCCAGGAGCCTCAACGCTAGCATATCTTCAAACGACACGCTACTCTCAACATGTACAACGATTACACGATACGTAACTTTGTTTTTTTGTTTACATCACTAATAAAATATAAACACAACATAAAAGTGTCGTATTTCTTTAATTCTTATGACGAACCTTGGTATACTCGTTGAGTTTTACCCCAGCTATAGATAGGGCCGGAAAAAGTCGTTACATACTGCTGTGACAGTAATTTGTAACACATAGTAAATAAGAAATTTAATCCTTACATTATATTTCAAGTGGACCACACTTTGTCGCAAGTCAATTTATTAAAAATAAATTTTGCTTCGCATTCACACAGGAAGTAATTAAAAATTACTTAGCTGTTAATTGGTTTATATATTGCAATGTGTTATTTTCATTAGAAAAAGAAAACGAAATAAAAAAGTGACAACATTTTATTGTTTCATGTATAAATTCCGTGCATATGGCAAAGCCACAATGTCTGGCATTACTAAAATACATGCAGACAAAATGACAGCCAATTTCTTGCCAACATCGACAACAGTCCACGAACACCAACCACTAACAACAAAAAAAACTAAAAAAGGAACAACAACAACATCAACCTTATCTTTGTCTTTAACGATCAACAACAACGTTGCCAATAACTGACATCGCAGGCACATATGTTGGTTGGACTCTAAATACTGTACATCAAAAAAAAAGTATGGTGGCACAAAAGCTAATCGAGCAAATCCCGCTGATTGTGGTAACGAAGAAAAGAGCAGTACAGAAGTGTCTGCTTGTATAGGTAAAAGCATGTTAACATTGATTAAATGCAGGACAGTACAATTGATTTACACAATTTCCATACAACACGCACACCGATATTTACACATATCAACAATGAAACAAAACTCACACATACATGTGCATATGGTCTCACCATCCCAGCGGCACCATCCCAGCGGGACTTTCAGCTCTGAGGCAATCGAATACTTAAGCGCTGAATCGTTCGCTTACCTTTTCAAATTTGTAATGCAACATATCAGCGCTATATACTTATTTACCTTTTCAGATTTACCTTTTCTATTACTTTTTAAATAAAATACCAAACATTTTTTCGGATGAATTATATTTTATATTTAACATATGTTATATAAAATTAAAATATTAATCTTTACATAAAACAATATTATAACATATTTACATATTAACATATTTACATATTAACTTATTTAAATATTAACTTATTAAAACATTAACTTATTTACAAATTATCATATTTACATATTAACTTATTTATATAAAAGAATATTACATATATTGTGCGATTGTTAGTAGAGACTTAAAGAGATTTATAATGTCCTACAGAATGGATCTACATAATACAATACAAAAATTAGAATTATCATTGTAAATATATTTACTTAATTTTGCATATACTTACACTTAGTTTATGTTGAATTCACAAATTTAGATTTTATTTCGATTTATAACGCACTACACTAAAATCAAAAGCAGACTAAATGTAAACAATGCAGGCAAAATAAGAAATTATTCATATTCAAATTCTAATATTCTAATATATATGTGTTCTGATAATACCAGCGCTGAAAAAGTAAGCGAGGAGATAATAGCTCTTCGTTTTTATTTTTCTTTGTTTTGTGTTCGAGATAGGTAATTTCGGGGTTGAAATTATAAAAGAATGAAGAAGAAAAGAATTTAAAAAGCTAAGTGAACGACTCAGCGCTTGCCCGCAATGACATGCATGTGTTAAAGTAATTAGGAGCTTCATTTAAAAAATCAGCGCAAGGCATTTCCATTCAGCGCTGAAGTATTCGATTGCGTTAGCGCTGAAAGTCCCGCTGGAATTAAGCGCGGTGCAGACTATCATTTTTGTGTGTCACACAAGTTGCGCTCCCTCTTGCTCAAATTTCTTCTAGCGACCGAATTTAAACATGTATGATACACAAGAGTCGTGATTCACTCAAAATTTTTGAAGAGTGATGGTGTTTTTCGCACGCAGTGTGTGTAAAAATTTTTGTGAAATTTAAAGTAAAATTTTAAAATTGAAAAAATGGATAGTCAACGTATAGGTTGCGCTTGCCTTATAATTGATTATAATATTTTATATATGCCGAGTCATTTTCTTGCGATCTCTATATTCACAGCTTTGGACATCCCACAAACAGCGGTTACTTTGTTAACATTCGATGAAAGCATCTAAAAATATTTTATCTGCATCCATATTTATATTTTTTTAGGTTTACTGGTTCATTAATCTTAAGACTAAATTAAAAATTCATATTTCTTTGCTTAAATAGTAAAAAATAAAAAGGTCATTAAGTACATTAGTTAAAACGAGAAGGACAATAAAGGACCGTAGTTAATTTCAGGACTGTAGCTATTTCCATAAATAGACAATACAAATAATCAAAGAATTTACACATATTCATTGTTTTTCAAGACATTTGATAATTTCCATATTTTTGTTAGTTAAAGGTTATTAACATTTAAAATTCTTTTATTTTAATAAAAAGTTTTAACAAAGAAAAGCATATTTAGAATACAAAGTATTATATCTTAAATTTAGGTTATTAATTAATTGTTATTACGACCAATTTTCAATACGTTTTCTTATTACTGGGCTTAGATCTTTAATGTAACGATGTTTATATTTAGAAGTTTTTTTAAATATAAAATTACTTATAATCATCATTTATAAATTTGTTACATATTCAATTGTATATTAATTTTAATTTTTTATATAAAAATTTAAATATTTTAAAATAAAATACAATTAAATATTTAACATAAATTTATAAGTATCATTTTAATAATAATAAAAATAATAAATACATTAATAATAAAATAATAAAAAAACGTATTAAATTTATGTTGCAATTCTGAATGTATCGTCTGCTTCCGATAAATTTGTAAAGTAAAATGAATGTTTTAGGGAGACAGACTATCATTCAGATCATATTGGCGAGAGGTGCTCACCAAAATTTTGGTGAGCACGCTGACATGTTGGTTGTGTGTAATTTAAATATGTAGACGATTAACAACACCATGAACAGTAAAGCGCGGTGCAGACTATCATTTTTGTTTGTCAGAGAGAAAAACATTGTATGACACACAAAAATCATAGTCTGCACCGCGCTTTACTGTTCGTGATGTTGTTAATCGTGGTGCCGCTGAAATGAGTGTTGTTGTTGTTAGTATTAGTGTTGCTGTTTGTGTTGGCGTAGGTGTGCAGTAGTGGTTAATTTTAAATTGTATTAGTGTTGTATTCATTGGTACTACCCAGCGGGATTTTCAGCGCTGAGGTATTCGATTGCTTCAGCGCTGAATGGTAATGCCTTGCGCTGATTATTCAAGGGAAACTCCTAATTACTTTAACACGTGCATGTCATTGCGGACAAGCGCTGAATCGTTCCATTACCTTATCAAATTTGTAATGTAACATATCAGCGCTGACATGTTCGCTTACCCTTTCCAATTTGTAATGCAACATATCAGCGCTGACATGTTCGCTTACCTTTTCGAATTTGTAATGCAACATATCAGCGCTGATATGTTAGCTTAAATTTTCAATTTTACCTATGCTATTGATTTTTAAATAAAATACTAAATATTTTTTCGGATGAATTATTTTTTATATTTATGTTTTAAAAAATTAAAATATTAATATTTACATAAAACAACATAACACAATTTCATATTTATATAAAAGAATATATTTCTGTGGAATTGACTTGAGACTTGAAGAGATTTCCAGACTCGACCCGATCACTTGTTCCGGCTTACCATCTGTCCTTAAAGCATCTGTATATACAATAGAATGTTATTGTGTACGCTAAAGTAAATTATGTACAATATACCAGGGTTCAGAAAAACACTGTGCTGTGCACAAAAATGCAAAACACCACGCACAAATGTTGTGCGATTCTAAATAAAATTTCACACCACAAATGTGATGTGCGAAAATTTTTGTGCACATCTTAAGTGCCACATCTTGTGTGCACAAACAAAACGCACATTTCACACGAGTGTGGTGGAGTGAAATAAAACTCGCACACGCATTCGGTGTTTGTGCCGAAGTTATTTCGCACAGCACATTGTGTGTGCGGCAGCCAACTTGCCCTCGCACACAACGTGTGCAGAAAAGAATACGAGGAGCACATTTTGTGTGCAGACTCGAAAATAAAAATGCACCCAAATGTGCGGAGACGAAATGTCTACTGCACATTTGTGTGAAATGATGATTTAAAAGCGCACAATATTATGACAAATATCGCAGCAAAATAGTACGTAAAACTGATTTGTATTAATTTTGGTCTTAATACGAAATATTTTATTGAAGAAATGATTTTGTATTTATATTTTAATTTTGAATTTATTATTAGATTTACATTTATTGCTTATATTACTTATTATTTTAAGGTTTATTAATTTAAAACATGGGAATAAAGTTAATTTCACAATGTACTTGAAAATTTTGTTATATTAAATAGGTACATGAATTTAATAGAGAAAGAGTATTTGTTTCGAAATGTTATAAGTAAAGAGGATCGGTTCTACGGATCGTACTTTGAAAAAATTAAATATATCAATTTTGGACTACTTCATAAAATTTTATTTAATAGTAAGTTGTACACTAAGATTCGTTAGTAAGGTTATAAAAAGCAAATTAAATATTTTTTACAACAACATAAATTAATTTTGTTATTAGATTTCACTTAATTTTTTATCTTTAATTACAGCTTAAATTTAACGAAGTTATTGAAATAATTTAATAATTTAATATCTTAATTTCTTATTAAAAAATTTATAATTTTTATTACATATTTTTTGAAATAAATTTTCATTTAATCTTATTAATAACATTGCTGAAATATTTTTTTCACTTAAATTATATCTCTGCTTACTTAGCACAGTAGAAAGGGCGCTAAAATCCTGCTACCTGTTCAAGAAAATATTTTCCTAATCTTTCCCGTTTTTTAATGAATGTTAGATACTCTACCTAAGTGAATACATATTTTTTGGGCATAAAAAAATCTTCCTAAAATATGTTTTTATTTTTTTTAAACTGGTGCAAAACTTTCCAAACAAATACTTTAAGTTCACTTACTATATTTGCATTTAAAAATGCACAAAGTAATATACAAAAAACTAATATTTTAACTTAAAATACAAATAAGGTTAAGACAGTTATAATTTTTAGTTTACATTAATTAACAAAAATAATTATTTTAAATATTTGTTAATTTATGCAATTTTTAACATAAGTTACGATCCCAACGAACGCAAATATCAATTTTTTAAAAATTTGCAACAAAATAATATTTTCTATTTCAAACAAAATTGTAAAGTTCCTGTAATTTTTTCCACCCTTGGGTGCAAGCGCAAAATCGCACATTTGTGCACGTTTGTGCAACCGCACATTTGTGCACATTTATGCACGTTTGTGCAGTCGCACATTTGTGCACATTTGTGCAAACGTAATATGAGCAGCACACTCGTGTGCAAAGAGAATTTTTTGTCGCACAGTGCGGTGCGAGCATAAAATTTTCTCGCACATCTGATTGTGCACATTTTTAAAAATCAGTCACACAGCACAAATGTGTGTGCACGAATCTGTGTGCACAATCATCGCTTTGTGCGATGTGAAATTTAAAATCGCACAACAAATTTGAGTGCCTGCATTTTTTTTCTTAACACCACAAATGTGCGTGTGCATATTTCAAAAATAATTTCCACTCGCACAGTGCAGTGTGCGATTTTGTGCACCACATTCCGAACTCTGCAATATACCATACCAAAAAGTACTGCTGTCACATTCTTTAACGCTCTTAAGGACTTCTTGCCTTGTCTACCATCAAAGTTGTAATTTATGAGTATACTTTCTCCAAAATTCCACGAAATCGTTCGCGTAATTGGTTGTTTGTCAATAACGCGTCTCATTAATGCAGCCTATAAATAACGTAATAGATGAAAAGAAATGTATGAGTTAGTAAAATTGTTACATGTGAAAATATTAATAAGTTGAAATTAAAGTAAGAAACATATATAATTTAATTTACAACTACTTCAACGGCAGTGATGTCTTCGTTAAACTGAATTAAGTCCTCCTCAGATTAAATTGAAAACTGTTCCAATTGAATCAATTGACTGCATTTTACCCTTGCTTTAGAATGACTGCATTCGCAGCACATTGGTCAATTAATCGTTCTTGACGCAGTAGCATCTACATAATACAAAACAAAAATTACAATTATCATTTTAAATATATTTACTTAATTTTGCATATACTTACAGTTAGTTTATGTAAGCTTCACAAATTATATTTTATTTATATTTTTAGATTTTATTTTGATTTTAACAATTAAAAATTGGTAACTGCACTAAAATGACGCACTTCACTAAAATCAAAAGCAGACTAAATGTGTACAATGCAGGCAAAACAAGAAATTCTTAATACTCATATTTTTTTCTTCTTCATTCTTTTATAATTTCAACCCCGAAATTGCCTATGTCGAACACAAATGTCGAAAACAAAGAAAAATAAAAACGAAGAGCTTTTACCTGCTCGCTTACTTTTTCAGCGCTGGCCTAATGATGCCGCTGGGTAATGACATTCAAGTTTATAATTTATGATAATGAAGAAGGATGATCACGATGTCTGTCTTACTTTTGAGTTCGACATAGTTTTGCTTGCTGTAGTCATTGTTCCATCCAGACACTTTGGTTTCGTGTCTTGATTCGTTGCGTTTTTTAGTTGTTGGCTGGCCATACACGATTTGTAAGTCAACAATAACACATCAAGTATTTTTTCGTTTCACGAATGCTAAGACCTAAACCCATATGCGTTTTTAGCTGTTCTAAGTGCTATCGAAGGCGTCGTTGGGAAAGATACAAAATTCATTTTCGGCTTTTTAAACTAATTAAACAACACAAAAAAAATATAATTATTAATTAATAATTATTTTTATGATTCGCCATGCATTAAGATTGAAAAATTAATTAATTGACTAAAAAAAATTTTTCCATTTAAATATTATTAAATATATGTTTTTTAATGAAAAATGCTTCAAATGCTTTATGTGAATTGTTTAAATGTTTTGCAGAACGTGAAAGATACATTGCTATTAAGTTTATAAACAAAACGTTAATTTAAATCATTTATTTAGTGTTTTGAAGAAATTTAAAAACAAATTCTTGATTGCACATTTTAAACGTTTTAATGCTCCGAAAAATCTTGGGCTACTTTCCGAAAGTGTTTTCACTCAGTGTATTCTTCCGCCACCAATAAGAAAGGTAGGTCAGAATTTTTACTATGTATAAAAATCAAAAAAAAAATTTTTTAAATACTGAAGTTTAAGTACATTTCAATAAAATCTGACTAATATGATTAGCATTAATATTTTTAATCAGAAAAAATTTCTTCGAATTGTTTTCTGCGATCTAGGATTGTTCATCTGCAGACTCATGTGTTGAATCAGCAGTAGAATATGAGGTGTCAACTTCTATAGATTGTGAAACATCACTTCTCTTTTAACGTTCGCATTCTTCAGAATAGACTGGGTTTGTATTGGTTTCTTGATGTTATTGTCATTATATCAAAATTAAAACAAAAATGGTTCACAACACAGAAATTTAAGGATATTTCAAAAAAAACCAAGTCAAAATATAAAAACCGTGTACAATGTTCGTAAAAACACTTTTAATACAATAAAATAGGCATCAAAGATACTGCAAAGCACATAGATACTTAGTAGGTACATGTATATGAAAGTAGATTATCAGTACAATTGCACTTATCCACTATGGAGCCTTTTATAAGCAAGGTCTTAAATCCAATTGAATTAAGGCTGCAAACTTTAACTCGTACTTTGCTTTTGTGTGGTAATTTCTGCTCAGCAACAATTTATCAAACTCGCTTTGATTATCTTAAATTTAAGGTACGTAAAAGATTCTAATTATGTATGCAGTTTCTCTAATACAACATACATAACCTACATGGTTTTGTCTAATTTATTGTAAAATACGAGTATGACTACGTATATGATCACTATGGTCATAAACTGCTAATATAATTCCAAACGTTCTCTATATATCATACACATAAATCGCTTGGAATGTGTTTACATATGTTTCCGTAGAATATATATAAAATGTCTCCTACCAGACGAGTGAGGTTATTCAGACACTCGTTACGCGCACAGAAAGTGTAGTTAATCGTTCCCATCAACTTCCTAAATTGCTCCACTATGACAACATACCAACCCCTAAAACATAATCAGGAGTTAAACCATAAGATATATAGATGTATACACAGACGGTCTTTTATTTTACAGCACTTGAACTTTGAGTCCACCTAAAGAGGAAACTCAGTCAAAGAACCTTTAATATTCCAAAAATTTTTTATTTATATAACTTAGTCAGTTATCAATTCTTTGTAAATTAAATAATCACTAATTTGTTGCTCAATATCTTTTCAATGGGTTCGGAAATTAGGGTATTTTAATATTTTTTAAAAGTTTGTTTTATACGTTCTTGTATAGAAATATGTTATTATAGACATTTTTTCAAAAACAGTTTATAATTTATAAAGTATCGTTTTTCTGTATTTATATCCTCCAGTATTTTCTCATAATCATCCTTAAGTGAGTGAAAATCGATGCACAGATTCGAAGTTCCATGATATTTCAACTTAGTAAAGCTAACTTAAAACAATGATTGACCTCCTGTCCACTGCCCGTATTACAAAGACAATAAGTACGAAAGTATCAAATCGTAAGCGTCCCCTAAGAGGCGGTTCGGATGTTACCAATAATAGAGAATAGTTGAAAAATAAAATAACGCTTCCAGGTCAAATAAGGAAAATATCTGCTTCGAGATAGTCCTAATGACCTTATTACTAAGTTAGAGAGGACCCGATATCAACATACTCACTTGAAACTTCTAATGCTTAGGAATTAAGGACCTTATACAAACGTACTGAATTGTATACTCTTGTCTATAGATGTTTGCTAGTACTTACACTAGAATTTAGCTGAGAGCCTTTTTATGTATTGCAATATTTTGGTGACCAATACAAACCACGTAATAGATCAACTACGTTAAGATAAAAAAGAAGCACCGTTCATAATATTATTTGTGGCGTTATATTTCTTTCAAGTTCCCATCCTTAAAGAGTGTAAATAAAATTCTATTTAACATTTTCCTGTTTCAGAGTTGAAACCTATTAACAAATCTAACAACGTTCGATGGTAGAACCAAAGAATCTATAGTACAAAGAAGTGCCACGCTCCTACAAACGAAATACCCACTTTATTTTGCTGGTGGATTTATAATAAATCCACCCAACCTCATGCAGCAATGTTCGATCGAGTCACAACTGGTATGATGTCCAGTTCAAACTCATTGCAACCCACAATTGTTTTTATACGTTTGTTTCTTTTGCCTTTCTTGTTTTTATTTGTCTATTTTATTAATATACATTGATTAGTAGCGAAGTGAATGGTAAAGAAATCCCTGAAACAATTTTACCATATACTTTGTTGTTTTATTTTCTTGTACTGGAAAGGCCTATATCATAGGAGTAAAGAGTAATAGAACATATTTTTTTTTTATTGCAAAAAATGATGCACTACAAAAACTATTATGTATGTACAAATGGAGACATTAAGTCTGCAGTACATAAATAGGTTTGTTTTTATTGCACATTTGTGCATATATTTTACCTCAAAAGGAACTACTTCTTAATAGTTTGAATTTTTGGTGACTTTTTGTGATTTTAAAAAATATTTTTAAGATTCATATAAAAGTGTTTGAAAAGTATTAGAAAAGTAAGAAAAATTATATTGAAAAAATGTATAGAAGTCATTAAAACCACTAATAATGCTTCCTGGTTTGAGGAAACGCATGAATGCTATTTACACCGGATTGAAATGTTAAAATTGGTGATTACGATATTGCTTCCGAAACATTGAGCATGGACAACATTTAAAATAAAGCTTCATAGAATGGAAAAAATCAGATTTGAGACATAAATAAATTTGTAATGTGTTTTTACACTACAATTCATACCAATAGCAAACAGGTAATTTTGTTTTATATACTATTAAATTCAAAAAATTAAAATGTAAAAAATGTACACAATTTTGATTTCGTCACTGAAATGCTGTTTGATCGCTTGAACATTTTACAGCGAACAAACATACAAACATGTGTATAATGTAATACAGAGGGTTGCATGTATGATTGAATACGTATGCAGTCGGGCTTTTGTCAGCCTTACTTGACTCACATATAGGTTTGAACTGAACATCATACCAGTTGTGACTCGATCAAACATTGTTGCATGAGGTTGGGTGGATTTATACATACAAACGAAATACCCACTTTATTTTGCTGGTGGATTTATAACAAATCCATCCAACCTCATGCAACAATGTTCGATCGAGTCACAACTGGTATGATGTTCAGTTCAAACCTATATGTGAGTCAAGTAAGGCTGACAAAAGCCCGACTGCATACGTATTCAATCATACATACAACCCTCTGTATTACATTATACGCATGTTTGTATGTTTGTTCGCTGTAAAATGTTCAAGCGATCAAACAGCATTTCAGTGACGAAATCAAAATTGTGTACATTTTTTACATTTTAATTTTTTGAATTTAATAGTATATAAAACAAAATTACCTGTTTGCTATTGGTATGAATTGTAGTGTAAAAACACATTACAAATTTATTTATGTCTCAAATCTGATTTTTTTCATTCTATGAAGCTTTATTCTTAAATGTTGTCCATGCGCAATATTTCCGAAGCAATATCGTAATCATCAATTTTAACATTAAAAACCGGTGTACATAGCATTCATGCGTTTCCTCAAACCAGGAGGCATTATTAGTGGTTTTAGTGACTTCTACACATTTTTGCATTAAAATTTTTCTTACATTTCTAATATTTTTAGTTTCTCTAAAATACTTTTCAAACACTTTTATATGAATCTTGCAAATATTTTTTAAAATAATTACAGAAAGTTACCAAAAATTCAAACTATTAAGAAGTAGTTCCATTTGAGGTAAAATATATGCACAAATGTGCAATAAAAACATACATATTTATGGACTGCAGACATACATACCTACATAATAGTTTTTGTAGTACATCATTATTTGCAATAAAAAAATAATATATTATATTACACTTTACTTCTATGATATGGGCCTTTCCAGTACAAGAAGATAAAGCAACAAAGTCCATGCAAACATTGTTTCAGGGATTTCTTTACCATTCATTTCCTTACTAATCAATGTGTATTAATAAAATAGACAAATAGAAACAAGAAGGCAAAAGAAACAGGCGTATAAAAACAATTGGGGGTTGCAATGAGTTTAAACTGAACATCATACCAGTTGTGACTCGATCGAGGTTGGGTGGATTTATTATAAATCCACCAGCAAAATAAAGTGGGTATTTCGTTTGTATGAGCTTGTCACTTCTTTGTACTATAGATTCTTTGGTTTAGCTTTACTTAGCTTTTTAAGACATTGTCCATAATTATTTTTTATAATTAATTAAAACACAAAATTGATTTCTTCCTGGCTGATGTGATTAGCATTTATTTTTTAGTCAAAAAATAAGCAAATTTTTTTAATTATTCTGCTGTGATTGAGGAATTGACGACGAAGTTATTACATTTGTTTCCTTTAATGGAATCGCTATTTGACAAAGTTTTCAGATTCTTCATCTGCAGACTCATCCCCTGAATCAGTAGTAGAATCCCCCATATCAACTTGTATAGATTGTGGTACAGCACTCCGCTTATTATTTTCGCATCCTTCAGTGTCGAGAGAACTTGCGTTAGGCAAGGCGACAACAGTTTCTTGGATATCATTGCCATCATCATCAACTGCTTCTAAATCGTCACTTCTTCCCGCCAAACGCAAATCTTTCTGTGACGGACATCTCTTAAGACACATACCTAGTGAGGCCACCTCCTTAACATCGACTTCAAGTGTTGATGGATCACTTCTGTTATCGAGCGAGTTCTCAGATGTGCTCTCAGTGGGCAGCATCTTGGAAAAGGGTTTCGACATGGTATATGAGTAGTGTCTAATTGGAGCCTATCGTGAGAGTACCGTACTTAAAAAAAACAAAAGATAATATATAAAAAGCCTTGAATATCCAATCATAAGTGCAGTCTAAAACTGGCTTTACACTCACCCAGAATTTGGATATTTTTATGAGCCAAGAATGTTGAAACTTTTTTTATGAAACAACAAATAAAATGAAATTTTCTTTTACTATATCTACCTATATCGAAAATTTTTTGTCAAAATCAAATGTTAGATTTCTTCGATTACTTGGTTAATAAACTATTGCTTTAGAATGTAGCAGAGTTTGATTTGTCATATTTTTTATTTCCGACAATACTTTTTACTTCACTTTAACCCTTTAATTGCTATTTGTTTCACTTGTCATTCTGACACACATCGGAACTCAATTTAGTGTAGTAAGCGGCATTTTGTCTTCGATTATTAATAGCAAATAAATACCAACAGATCCAAAATATATATTTCTCGCTGATATTCTTATAATATATGGAGAAAGCATTGCAATTATTTGCGACTTATGTCAGATATATAATATACACAATTAGTCACATCTTTATATTCGTCTTATGGAAAACCATTTGTACTTATATTTCTAACGCATATGTTGGTATTAATTACTCCAGATCATACAAGTCTGATAATAATTATTACAGTTTTTGCTATGATGAAAGTGTTTTTGTTGTTGTTACAAGAACGTTTTAAGTATATTTATAGTACCTCGAGTGAGTTGTTTGGGTGATGACAATGGCAATTAATTAACGCATTTTGCTAAGTTTATGCAATTTAAAAGATTTTTTGTCCTTATCCGATTAGTTTCTATAGTTCTGAAGTTGGTCTTCCTACTAAATGGTAACTCATCTATATTTATTTGTATTAATGGTTTTTTTTATTGCGATTAGGAATAACATTAAAGCTATTATTATGAGTAGAAATGGTTAGCTGAGGAAGTTTCATACATCAATTGCTTTACGTTTTTCTATAAATTTTTTTAAATATTTTTATTGTCTTCAGAATACAAGAGTATAATACAAGACCTTTATGTGACCATTTTTAAATCTCCTGTTACATAAACTATGCTGCGTCTATTTGCTTTACCTGTTCAATAGTATTATCAAAAAAGTGATGAGCATAAACTCTATACTGTAGCCTTGACGAATTCTATACCTTTTCTGGACAGATCTTGTCATATCACCACGCATTAGTTTTAGAAATACGTATTTGTAAATATTCTTTTTAAAAATAAGCAGAAGTTCTGAATAAGAAGTTTCTTATCATATCATTACATTCAACATAATAAAAAATAAATTTTATGGCTTTTAATTTAATTCAATGGGAAAAAATCGTTATATATCAAAAAAGTTTTTGAGCAGTCTTTTGTATGATTGTGAATTAGTTAGTTCTAATGTCAAATACAAATGTTTACATGAAAGGATTTTCAAGATGATTTCTAAATATCTATCTTAAAACCAAATATGAATTGTTCAAGGTAATATATGGAACAACTTAACGAATCAAATTTTGTCACATTAATTCATCCATGATTACCAGTTGTTTTTTAATAAAACAGCTTAGATTAGAAACATTGGTAAAGTAAAGTCCAACTGAAAATCTGTTTTTATCAAAGACAATAAAAATAACATGTGACTAAGCGTGTACCTAATAGAAAATGACAATTTGTAGGTAAATTATTAAACTTATGATAAGTCGATATGATAATGTTCTTTAGTTTTTTTAGGTTTTATTCTTTTAGTCTTTACTCTTAAGTTATTTAGTTTTTGGTAGAAAAAACTATGTTTCGATACTAACTGAATTTTATAAATTTAGTAGCAAATAAGAAAATTATATGATATTAACAGCAATGACAAACCATCAACAATGGATTATTATTAAAGTATATGCCTATTCTATTATGCAATACTATATATATACTTTTTTCATTAAGAACTATAATATTTTCATTAATTAAGTTTTATATATCAATAACTACATACATATATCTATATTTATAATTCTTATGCACTTTAAATACTAATTGCTATTTATATTACTAAATATCAGTATTCACGCTATCTCTATTAATATATTTGTTTCCGTTTAGTTTATGAATGCGTCTACTAATATCTAATATCTCAGTCCTTCTAGAATGAGACCAGTCGTGGTCTCATTCGTATATGTTTACAATGCAGGTCCCGATAATATTTATATTAGTATGAACTATTAGTAGCCCAATTTACACTATCAAGAACGTAACATGAGACATGAACTCGAAAACCGGTTTCCGATAGATCAGAGGGAAGAGAGTGTGATGTTAGTTCACGAATTTAAAGCAATGAAATTTGACGCTTTTTTAGCTTGACACGTATACATATACAATGGCATGTTTTGGTGTTTGTGAATACTTTGAATTTTTGCGCTATGCAGTACTACACACAAGCATTTTATACGTTTACACAAAAAACAAATTTTATGCTTCATGACAGTTTATGATAATGTAAACTGAATTGCCAGTTCATGTTGGCGTCAAGTTCATCTCACGTTCATGTTAATGTAAATAGGCCCAGTAATTATATAACAGTTAATAGTGGAATAATAGAACAGTTATAACATTTCCACAGGATGGACCAAGTGTTGGGAAAAACTTAAAATTTCAAATTTAAATCAGACGTGACACAAATTTATGTGTGCAAAATCTTCATACGTTTATACAGAAAGGAGGGAGTTTTTTCAACACATCAATCTGATAATTCTGATTTGTAAAGTTCAGTTTCCATATTAATGTTGTTTATATTGTTAAATGCCATAAAATTATTAATTATATTAATAGGTTCCAATAATTTTAAAATCTATTTTTTTTTTCAAACATATAAATAATTCTGCTTGAAACTGATTTCGCAATTAATTTAATTTCATACATGTATTTAATTATGTATTTGTTTCCACACTTACGAGTCAATTATCGCATTGCCGATTACATACACTGTAAGAAATTACGCAATATACACCTTAAACACAAATACCAACAAGCCAAAAATAATTGCAATTGTATTTAACAACAACAGCACCAACAGTTGCGGTAACAGCAACAGTTCCACTCAAAAGAGTCCAAATGCTGAATTACGAGTTGAAGCAGTGCTGGTCAACGCCAAGAATAAGAACAAAATCAACCACTGCGACAGTAAATGAGCTTAAAACAATTGGCTCTGGTTTGGAGCTTTGAGTCAGAAAACTTCACAAGGTGGACTATTTTTACTCAACGAGCAAGTAGTTTTGAGTGTTTCAGTCACGTGTATGTGCTCTTAGATGCTATTTGCTGTGCTTCTCTTAGAGCTCAACGCTGCCGACATTTTCGTACATAATTTTCTCTAATAATCTGGTAATATATGTATATTTAACATTAATCAATAACACTTGAAGCTTCTGAACAGCGAAAGGCAGTGGGAAATAATAGCGTAAGTAACGACTCAGTAAGCATTGAGTAAAAATATTATAGAGTCCCAATGCCATAGAAGTGTTTGTTCTATGGACCTATTATTAGGTCCACAAATCACTTAAATCTCTACCGACGTAGTTTCAGTCGTTTTTGCTTCATAGCAAAGAAGATTTTGCAATATTTTCTGCTTCATAGGTTCAAGAAACTTTTAAGTTATTAGGGGTATTCATGCAACTGATTAGTTGCTTAGTAGATGATTACAACAAAAATTTGCATTCACAAAAGAAACTAAGCAGAGAATCTACTATTTCGAAGATTCTCAGATTAGTGAAAATTTGATTAATAGTGCTGCCAGTACCAAGTGACGGCGTTATGAGCATAGGGTGTCTTAAAAAGAAAATGCAAAAATAATAACATAAATTAATAAATAAAATTCAGTAAAATTAAAATTTTTAAAGGGTTAAAATATAATTAAAAAGTATAAAATTGAATACTCTACTTCTTGATATATGACACGTTTGCAATTTTAGTTATATGATATATTTAAATGATATTAAAATCACTTTAAACATATGTTTCACTTTTGCTGTTGATACGAGTGCTGCCAAGACATTTACATACTACAAATTAATCGGATTACGCATTTTGGGTCGTTCAAGCAACTGATTAACATCAAAATGCTAAATTTTTTTTATATGAAGTTTTTGAATCAACTAAGCAACTAATCAGTTGCCTGAATACCCCTATTATTTTTTTTGTTTTTTGCTTTTTAAATATGTTATTCCTATTAATATTGGATTTTAGGTATTGTTGTTGCTTCCTTGATTTATAATGTAAATAGTTAAAAGAATAATTCTCTATTTTATGTTTATTCATGCCTACATATTTAGTGTTTAAATATGAACATATGGACATATTTTTGTATGCAATTTCGGGGCAAGAGATATTAGAATTTTATTTGCAGCATTGATACAATTTATCATAATGATGGCATTTGAAGAAAGAATTATAATTGTTTTCGTTAATTAGTTGTTATTATGTATGGATTTACAATTTTATCACATTTACATAATATGTATATTAAATCTTTGCAAGTAATACAATCATAAGAATACATATGTACATATGTATATAAAATATTTACCAATAATTCGTAAAAAATTTTTTAAAACTAGTATGCTTTATGGTTTCTAGATCGACCTATATCGTTAATTAAATAAAAGTGACAATTTTAATGTTACTAATTGCGCACTAATTTCCAGACCATCTTTAAAGGAAAATGCGTGGCTCGTTTTTTTTACGTGGTGTCCCCAGGAGGCCTAGTTCATGTGAACGAAGAGATATGTATGTTATTTAGCTTATAGTATAGGTCAATTTTTGTTTTTCTACTATTTCAAATTTTGTTTAAAATAAAATATAAAAAAGAGAATTTATTTACTATTTAAAAATTTTTTTTATTTTTCGTTCTCTATTTCAACTATATTTTAAAATGGTCCTCAAGAATTTGACGAACTATAATTTTTTTATTAATATACATTAATATTTTCGAAAAAAAGGAATTTTTACATATAATTGACACATAAATAATTGGAAAAAAGAATGATAAAAAAGAAGAGAGAAAACAACCGGCATCAAAGGTATTTTTTTTCAGAATATACTCCGAAACCTACCTTAAATCCTACCACAACAAGGCATAATGACAAAACGACAACAAACAATGCTCAGGAATAGAGGAATACCACCATCAATAAGAGAACACATTTGTTAGTTCTTGCCGTTATCAGATATATACAGCCATAGTCAAAAGTATTTACACAACGAAAGTTTTTGTAAATATTGCATAGAAACATGTTTTTATTGTTGTTGTTGGACGTCAGTTGCAAAAAATTTTTTTGTTTTCACTTAGATTTATTTATGCAGAACCAAATAAAAAATGAATTAGAAAGATAACTGTTCATTTGACAAAAATATAAGCAACTGCGCTGATGCTTATTAGTAGTCAAAAGTATTTACACACATTTTTTTTGCGTCAAAAGTATTTACACAAAATATTAATTAGCATTTATTCTAGGATTTCGTTTAAGTAAGTGCAGTTGTTAGCTTTTGTCACAAACTACACAAGTTTAGAGATTTCAAAATTTTAGAAATTATTCAGGAAAATGATAAAAATCAAGGAATTATCAGTTGAAATTCGATCTGAAGTTGGTACTTAATATAAGAGTGGGATTTCGGCGACGAACTTAGTAAAGTTATGCAAAATTTTATATAAAACGGTGTAAAATCTAGTTAAAAATAAGTACACATGCGAAAATTTTAAAAATTTGAAGAGAACTGGGCAGAAACCTCCCATGAATCAAAGGGAATGCAGAAGATTATTAGGAGTAGTCGTAGAAAATCCTACAATAAGTCCTGTCAAAATAGCAATGTCATCGGAAAAGTTGAGTGGCAAGATTATTAGTGATGCTACACTACATCGCAGGTGGAAAAATATTAATATCAATACCTATGTGGTGCACAAAATAGTTAATATTACTCTAACGATCTTATTAAATATTCTCTCATTTGCTTTAAAGTATTTTAAGTAACCTATACAGTTTCGAAACAATATGTTATGAACAGATGAGTCTGAATTTCAATTCTAGGGTTCATTTGATAACCACTCCATGCATTTTCGACAACGCCAAAAGCATAAAGCAGTGCAGCTACTCAATAGATTTGAAGGTGGCACGGTTTTGTTTTTGGAATGTCTATCAAACAATGCATTTGGAGATTTGGTACCGAAAAATGGCACCTTAAATCAGTCCGGTTATATTGGTATTTTAAATAACCATGTCTTAACGTCAGAAAATAGACCTTTTCCAATCAATAACTGGGTTCTACAACATGACAATGCACCATGTTATCAAGGATGTGGACTTAATCCAATTTTAAAAGAGTTAAATCCTACTGTTTTTTTATAGCCTGCACAGAGTTCTGGTCTTAATGTCATTGAATATGGTTGAGACTTCATAAAACAGCAAAATACTATTAATAAAAATCCAAAATGTAGTGATAGCATAATTGAAATAGCGAATATTCGGTCCAAATTGATTCGCAGCTGGATTCGATCAATTCCAGCTAGATTGCGGGCCGTTATTGATGCCAAAGGTGGTGTAACCAAATATTAATTATATTAATTAAATAAAAATAAAAAATTTTTTTAAAAATTCATCAACTAAGAAGAAGAAAATGAAATTAACGTTTTGTGTAAATACTTTTGACGCAAAAAAAATGTGTGTAAATACTTTTGACTACTAATAAGCATCAGCGCAGTTGCTTATATTTTTGTCAAATGAACAGTTATCTTTCTAATTCATTTTTTATTTGGTTCTGCATAAATAAATCTAAGTGAAAACAAAAAAATTTTTTGCAACTGACGTCCAACAACAACAATAAAAACATGTTTCTATGCAATATTTACAAAAACTTTCGTTGTGTAAATACTTTTGACTATGGCTGTATATGATACATTGTTTTTTTATTGTTCATATGTATAAATTTTGCGAAATTGCTTTGTTTATGTGGTTTATTTTGCCTCAAATTCACACACATTTAAAAACAGCTGATAGAGACAGCAAATAAAGCTTTTAAGCTTAAATTAAATTAAATATAGCTAAACAGTTAACAAATGCTAAATAAATAAATACGCCGAAGGACGCTTAAAATATTTATAAATCTTAAGGTAAAAATTTAAATTTAAATTTATATTATTAGTATAAATGTATGCGCTAAAAAATAGTATTAATTTAAAATTAATATGACTGATTAATTAATACCCCACCTTCAGGTGGTGGAAATAAAGAAAAAATGATCAAACTTGAAAGGGAAAATACAGAACTTCAGAATAAAATCAAAAAGCTTGAAAATTTATATTTATTATTATCCAATGAGTTAACTGCACTGAGAAGTGAACATACAAAATTGAAATCTTTTAAAAAACCTACCAGAAATCATAGAAACAACTCATAACATTACAAAATATGAAACCGATGAGGAGGAACTTGCCAGGAAGACGGACTGGATCTTAAAAAAGAAAAGACCAACTAAAAAACGTAGGGCCGCATCCTTTCCTGCAGTAGCTAGTCAAAATAGACCTAGTGTTGAAACAAATACTTGCCCAAAAGGACAAGCTGCCCCTAACAAAATTGCTCGACCTCCTTCTATTGTTATCAACGGCATAAATGATTTTAAAAAATTGCATGCGCAACTTATTGCAATTATAAAAAACAAGTTTTTTGTGAGACTTATAAATAATGGTTCATATAGAGTATCTATTTTTTACTTTTTTGACTATAGATATGTTACAAAACTCTTAACTCCCAAAAATTTTTGCTGGTTCAGCTACGAAGACAAGCAAACTAAAAGTTATAGTAAAAAATATTCACCACTCCTGTAATCAAGAATCGATTATAAATGACTTAAACAACTAAGGTTTAAAAGCAATCGGTGCGATAAATAAATTCAAATGGAAGACTAAAGAACCGCTTGATATGTTCCTTTTGTCATTTGACTGAACCGAGGATGTGAAAAAAATCTATGAGATAAAAAGTATTCTTAACACAATTGTAAAGATTGAACCCATCAAACCGGATTTGAAAGGATTTGAAAAAATGCAGTGTTCCCTCATTACTCTTCTTATTTCAAAACCTTCCAGCCTTTGTTTAAATACCTTCTTAAATATGGACACATGCTTGCAGCTGACCTAAAGGAATTCTTCAGTGGGTGCAACAAGTTTACCGAAATCTGTAGATTTGTTATAATTTTTATAAAATAGAAATAGTTCTGTTGGTGCTGTCAATGATTTGCAAAAACAAATAACTACATCAAAAACTAATTAGACGTCTCTTCTTGTACGGCCTGTCAACATAAACAAGCAAGCCGGTTTTCTGCTTTAATTTTTGTCCTCCATTCGTTAATAGTAAAATTTTTAGAAAGAACAAACAAATGCGCGGCCGATCTAGCAGCAGCGCAGAAAGAAAAAATATCTTCACTCCGCCCTCCCGTGTCTGTTGATGAAAATTTAATAATTGAGGCATTGGGACTCTATAATATTTTTACTCAATGCAGTAAGCAATGCTGACGCTCTCGTTGACGTTGGCTCTGCAATAGCAGCAAAAATTGGTTTGGGAACGTCCGATTCGTTGAGAATTCCATTCATTGACGATGCAGATTTAGTGAGGATGTCCGTGTTTGTTTAGTAAGAACGTCCGTTCCATTGGAGTGTCCCATATAATGTAGGTTTTCATTCAGTGGGAATGTCAGTTCAGTAGGGGCGTCCGTTCAGTGTCCATTCAATTGTAGTAGTACTGTTATTTTATTTTTGTAATATGTAAATATATCGCCAGCTATTAAGATAGCGTTAAGAATTTTTGCCTTGTTGATTAATATCTTAGTCAGAGTTATATTTGACTAAGATTTCACACAGCTTTTTTAAATCCAAATATAATCCTCACAAAGGGATTCGAGAACAGAAGGAAGATATAGGACCAGATGTGAAAATGTTCAGTATATTTCGACTTCAGAAAAAAAGCAGTATCTTTTGTAGACAAACTAGAATTAACAGAAGCTTATAACATTTTTATAGCTTATATTATTATGTGTTATATTTTTATAATAAGTGAAAATCTTTACCATTAGACTGAGATGTGCTCGGACGCCGAGTTGATGGCTGGCGACTATACTTTCAAATCTGTCAAGGATTTCATCTATATTGGCATCATCATAACAAGCGATGACAAC
This sequence comes from Teleopsis dalmanni, assembly GCF_002237135.1. Lineage (NCBI taxonomy): Eukaryota > Metazoa > Arthropoda > Insecta > Diptera > Diopsidae > Teleopsis > Teleopsis dalmanni. Next base: position 192,870 of record NC_051848.1, read on the forward strand.
GATGTCAGCTTGGAGATTGGACGAAGTATCGCCATTGCCAATATGTGCTACTATAGCCTCAGTAAGTAATTGGTATATAGTTCCTTCTCTCGACAGACAAAGCTTAACATACATTGGTCGGTCATCCTACCCTTTATCTCTTAAAAAAATTTAGTTTTGGAAAAATGACCCACTCAAAATAGGTATTCAACTGTCGTGTCTGTTGAACATGGGCTTTCACTGTTGTTATTAGTGAATGTGATTGTATACAGCAGATGTAGTTAATAAAAATTTATAAAGACGTCCTTACTTTATTTTAAATTATAATTATAATTTAATTTTTTTGTGATTCTCACTCAAAGCTTTTCTCTCAACTATCAAAAGCATATAAGAATTCACACAATTTTAAACAATTTTTGTAAAATTTTATACAAATTTTTATTTAACTATTTTTATTAAGTTTTCTTTAAATTTAAATAATTTATTTAGAGTTATAATTATTAATTAATTATAATTAATTCTCGTATTAAAATGTTGATCCTTTCCCAGGTCTTCCATGTATTTGATGTCTTCGGTATTGTTTGTTTCTTTGCAAAAGTATTAATCGTCATCCGTATTCCGTATCCGTCGTTGGCACACACGACGGTGCTCATCAGTTAACTTCGTTGTATTTGTTTTGGGTTTCTTGTTGTTATTGTTGTTGTTGCCATGTGGTTTGTACGCTTTGTTGTTGTTGTTTTTAGCTTAAAAAATTTTCTTTTCCGCTGCAGCTAGCAGCTAACAAGTAAGCAAAGTAGCAAACAAGCAAAGCAGCAATCAGCCGCCAGCAAGTAGCGCAGAAAGAAACATCTCGTCGACTTATTGTATTGTATCAGGTAGACAGAAAGGCGTTAGTCGTTCTACAGCGTTGATCGAGTGAAGATCGCTGTAGCAGTACAAGGCAGCAGAGATCGAGTATTTTTACTTTGTTTATTTAACATTTAAAAAATTAATTTAAAACTGTTAATGTTAATTTGAAATGATCATAAACAAAAATTTTTGGAAGCATTGTATAAACTTTTTAGTAATTGTAAAATAATTTGTTGTTCATATGCAAATTTAATTAAATTAATAAATAAAACTCAAAAAAAATTTATATAAATGTGTTTAATGAAAGTTCACAAAATTAAAAAGAAAAGAAATATAAATTTTATAAAAAAAAATTTAAGGTAAAAAATTTTTAAAATAAATTTATGCACAAAATATAAGAGATTATTGTATATTGAGGAAAAAAAGATTTCAGTTACTTGACAGCCCCACGAAAAAATTTCATTGGAATGTCAACCAACAACTTGTAAAGAAAAACCCAAGTTATAAAAAAAAATTATAACCATAAAAATTTTTTAAATAAAATAATATTAATATAAATAAAGTAATTTAAATATATTTTTGTATTTATTTAAAATAGTTAAAAAAAGTTTTTGTCAACTATGTGGAGATGCAAAAAATAAAAAAAGCAGCTGTGCACGCAGAAATCGAGTGTGAATTAAATAAATAATTTTTTTGTTTTGTCAAATTGTAATTGCACTGCATATGAAAGTATATGGATAATATTTATCTGTAAGTGATATCAGATATCTGCCACAAATACCGAAACAACATATGACAATAATGCAAACGTGAAATTATAAAAATTGTCATACCAAAATTATTTAGATTACTGTGTCAGCAGAAAAGTGAACATTCAAAACAAAAACAAATTTTGTTGTAATTTTTTAATACGTGTTTTTTAATTGTTTCACCTTTTATTGAAATCAAATATTTATAAAAAATTTAAATTGTACAAATTATTTAAAAACTCAAAGTTGAAAAGTTAAATCTAATTACAAATCAAAAATATGCATTGATGTGAATTTCGTAAAAAAGCAATTTAATATGCTCGCACTGTGATAAGACAATAGATACAAAAGATACCTTAGTTAAAGATACTTTTTCGGTATCTAATTTCTATCGAACTCCTATCCATACTTCGGACTTTAACTAGTTGAACTTCTTGTTTGGAATTTTGTAAATGAAATGCAATATTTTTGAATTTATTTGATGTGTACTAATTGAAAAGCTCAATATTTTGTGTTACAAACCAAAATAACAATAACGGCGACAACAACAACATTAACATCATTAACAACAACAGGGAAGAGTGGTGATAACAGTAACAGTAGCAGTCACAATAACAGCAAAGGGTATTACCAACATGTTTGCAGAAGGAAATGTTACAAAACGGTGCGGAAATTTTAAATAAATTCAGCAACAAAAATAAAAAATTAATTATTTGAAATACATATAAGCAAAATATTTAAACAAAAAACAACAAAAACTCAACAGCATCAAAGCTTAATAATCAAAAAGAAAAATCAACAACAACAATAGCAGCAATACCAATAACAACAAGAGTCAATATAAATTACTTAAAGATATTTACACATATAAATTGGCTAAAAATTTGTACAATAAAAGCAAACAAAAATACCACAACAACAACAACAAAATCATTAACTAAACCATAGAAGACACCGCAGTCTTGGCTTTACTAAGAGCAGTCACAACAGCAGTAGCGGCAGAAGCAGCAGAAGCAATACCAACAGCAACAAATTAAACTGGGAGACACCTGTGTGAATATCGAGTTTACTTTTGTTTTTTTTCGATTCGTTTTTTGCTTTTTTTGTATTTTAATTTTAATACTAAAAAAAATACTATTCTGTTAAGTTATTACAAGCAAACCAGCAGCAACGACAAAACAACAACAAATTATTTTAATACGTACAACAACAGAAGCAACACTTGTGCAAAGCAACAAATAGATCTTTGTTGTTTTTGTTTTTCAGTTTTATTTTATTTTTGTTGTATTTGCTTTTGTATATTATCAACAACAATAACTGGATTTTCAACGTGCTCATGCGACTTCTTCGCTACAAACGCTACTAGATAATGTTATTGTAGGGAATGTTGTTGCTTTTTAAAAGTGAATTATAGTAGTAAAAATAACATTAGCACAAAAACATCAACAATATTAATAGCAACAATTTATGAAAGACCACAAAAAATAACAATACAAAGAACAACAAACAACACATACCAAACAAAAAGAAAAGAAAACAAAAAAAACTTATTTGTTTTTGTTTTATATTCTTTTTTTCTTTCAAATGTTGTGATTTACATATGTTGGTGCGTATGGTTCACATGTTAGGCAAACTAAAACAAATATTAAATAAAATAAGAGCCATAAAAAAATAAGTCGGTTAGTAAACTGATATGTTGCTAACAAATCTCAACAAAAACAACAGAAACAAAAGCAGCAACAACAAATGAACTTGTCAATCCTGAACGCGTGCCATTGTTCTTTGTGCAGTTAAAAACATCAAAAAAAAATATCAAATATTTTTAAAGTGTTTTGTATTTATATAGTGCAATATATACAAATTAGTATATAAATAAAATAGGTAATAAAGTTATTTAAACAAAACAAAATATAAACAAATTTAAAAATATTTTAAAAATTCAAAGTAATTAAAATAAAAATTTACAGAAATAACAGAATTATTGCAAACTTTTATTTGGTTTCTTCTACGTCAACCATAATATACTTTATATTGATTAGCAGCAAAATTAGACGCTAGCAACATATTGTCATGTGTCAACATTGTTATCAACATAAAATTAAAGCAACAGCAACATTATTAATATTAAAAAAGCAGGCAACAATACATTATCAACGTTTACTAAATGCTGTTTGCGCCCAACAATCAATGCAATTTGTTCATACTAGAAAGGCGAAAACAAATACAGCGACAAAAAAAACTTATAAAAGCGTTAAAACAACGAAAAATCCAACAGCAACAACAACAAAACCTAAAGTTTGTAACTGCATTTGTAGTTGTAACGGAAGAGGAAAAGGAAATATTGAGACATACAAAAAACACAACAACAGCACTAAGCAAAGTATATCATATAACACACAAGCGATTGTGGCATACACAAAGCATACAAATAAACGAAACACCACACCAACAACAACAACGACAGACAGAACAGCAAGATCAGCAGTCTTACGCAGAATATTTAACCATAAGTCCACAAGAACTGCAGCAGGCATTCATAAAACAACAACAAGTGACTGAAGAACGAAATTGTAAAATTTTATTTAATAAAAATTTCATATTCTTTTTATTTAATTACCGACGGAAAAGATAGTAGTAACTAGAAAAATTCGAATATACGTAGTTATTATAATGAATACTAAATTCGAATAAAAAGGATAAACATAATAGGAAACAAAAATAAAGTTAAAAAGGAAACGTTGTCGTTTAATTTGTAACATTTTGCCGACGGATTTGTTTGCTACTTCCCACAAAAAAACAAAAAACAAATAACAAAAAAAATAAAAACAAAAAATCAAACACAAACAAACAAATGAAAAGGAACTTCACACAAATATAATATTTTGATTTATTTACTTGTGATTTATTATGCAAACCATAAAGTAAAATTTTACCAAAAAAAAAAATAAAACGAAAATAACAACAAAACAGTAACAGTTACAGTAATTCTCCATAACTCATATATTTTTTAGTTTTCATTTTGTTAAAAATAAAATAAAAGAATTTTAAGCAGCAAAAGAAAACGGAAGCAGCACGTTAAACCAACAGCAAATACAACACCAGCAACATTGTAAAGTGTGTGTGCAAATATTATGTCATCATAAATTTTCAATTAAAACAACAAAACGAAAAGAAAAAAATACAAAAACAAGGAATTCACAAAAATTAAATAAATTTTTAAGTAAATAAAACAATAACAACAATAAGCACAAACAGCTGTAGTAACAGCAGCAACAGAAGTAATTTATAAAAATTTTAAAGTAATCCAAGCAACACAAACAGTACATACAGCAAACGGTCAGCAGTGAGCAGTCCACGAACGGCCATAGGTATTTGCCGTTGTAATTGCCTATCAATCAATTAGCTGTTACATTTTAAGCCATTTGTAAACATACGAACGTTGCATATAAGCAGCACAGAAAAAAACACACACACATTTACGAGTTTTACAAATAAATAGGAAAACAAAATAACGTACTACAATTCTGAACTTACCTTTATAACAACAACAACAAATATATTAAAGAGAACTACAACAACAGTAAGGAAGTCTACCAACAACAACGAATAGGCAAGCATTCAAATAAAAATCCTAGTACTTACTTTTGCAAACGATTTAAGCAACGGAACGAACAATTTTAAATTGCCACAAAACAACCAAATACACAACAATAATAACAAAAACAACACCAATAATTACAACAAAAACTTTATAAGACTGAGGTGAGTTGTCGAAAAATAAAAGTTTCTCCTTAAATACCCATGTTCTAAGTTTCAAAAACGCAATCAATCACTGACAATTTTTTTCTGAACTGATTAGCTCTTTTCATGATGGTTTCATATGTGGCGAAATTTTAATGCAGAGTTCTTAAAATACGTCCTATTAAAATGGTGTACAGGATTTAGTATGCGAATGAAATTACACCTTAAGAAAAGTTTAATATTTATGTACATAAATATAGATGTTTATAAGAGAAATGAATGAATATGCTGAATATATTAAAAAAATTGTATAACTACTACTATGTAAACTATATTAAATTAATAATGTTATCACTTGCCGAAACTTAATCGTATTCCCTGGATCTACATTAAAACAGTATTTAACAATATTTTTTTTACTTATAATTGTTAATCAGCTGAGGTATTCAGTGAGCAACATTTATAATACGAGTATCAAAAACAAAAAAAACATGTAATTCAAAAGAACAGAATATGAAAATCTATATTAAGCAATTTTGATCTAATGAACTTAATTCAAAGAGTTAAGTGTTTTCAATTTGCTTAAAACAAGGCTCTAACATGATCTAAGTACTATACTCCATTGAGTGCTACTAACGTTTGGTCTATTTATACCAATGAACCAGCGGTGTTAATTTCAGTGTCACTGTCAATTTATTTCAACTTCTTAAAGTTAAGGAAGTTTCATTAAAGTTTAATATTATTTTAGCCGTACTTCAACTTTATATTGCTCTCAACTTTATCAGCCATCAGTTTTGTAAAAATTTTTAATCAAATTTGGATTCATTTAAGTTTAATCTACACTAGTTCATCTGCTGTTTTAGCTTATCTTAAATTTCAGATTCTCCTTAGGTTTAGATTCTCTTCACCTTTGTCTCAGCTTCAGTTTCTTTTCAACTTCTTATTAGCTTCAGTTTCTCTTCAGCTTCAACTTCTCTTCAGCTTCAACTTCTCTTCAGCTTCAACTTCTCTTCAGCTTCAGTTTGCCGTCAGCTTTAGCATCGATTCAGGTACAGTTTCTATTCAGCTTCTACTTCAATTCAATTTTAATTTCAATTCAGCTTAAGCTTCTTCTCAGGTCCAGCTTCTCTTCAACTTCAACTCCTCCTTTTTTAGTTTCAGTTTCAGTCTCACCTTTAACTTCTTCTCAGCTTCAGCTTCTCTTCAGTTTCAGCTGTTTTCAGCTTCAGCTGAACTTTATTTGCGCTTTTTTATAACTTTAATTTCCCTTTTTCTTCCACCTTTGTACTTCAGCATTTATTCAGCTTTATTCTGTTTGTAGCTCTGCTAGTTTGTAGCATTAGTTTTTCTATACTTCAGGATTTTCCTTAAGCTCATTTTGAAATACTTTACTTTAACTTAATTTTCACATCAGATTCAGTTTTACTTCAGCCTCGCTTTCTATTCAGATTCAACGTTTCTGCGGCTTACGATTCCATTCAATTTAATTCTCAGCTCCTTTTCAGCTTCTGTCTTACATTTAATTCGATTTAAATCGAATTAAATTTAAATTAAATTACTTTTTTCAGTAAGGCAACAGATTCAGTCCTGTTGAAATGTATATTGGTTTGATATATAGAGATAACTCTTTAGTCCAGGAGGTGATGCAGATATTAAAAAAAAAATTTCACTATCTTGAATCTATTCTTTTCCAATACGAATGGTATTCATTAAAAATGAATCCGTAATTCATTTTATAATAATGTTATATTATCTCAGTGACATTGGTAATGCAGATCAGAAATTCAAAAAATAACGGAAATGTCTCCGTCGTCCAACTTGATCAATATCTTTCACTTGTGGAAGGCTATGAAACATCAAGTAGTAATAAGTTGGAGTGTTTGCTGCAAAATTGATGGAAAATATCTGATTGACTCTCTTATACTTCATTAATAATAACTTTTCCTATGGTAAATTACGTAAGATATTTTTTAACACAGTTTAAGATGGTTCGGTGATAAACTCATACGTAGTTAAAAAAATTTCGATTGTACAAATTTTCATTAGCTTCCAACCACTCAGAATGCTTACTGCGTATGTACAGTCTATTCGATATTTCAATTAAACGTAGGCTAAGCGATTTGTAACGTCTTTTCACCGGCTAATTATATTTATTGAAACCAGGGCCCTGTTGCACCAACACTTTTCACTTTTCACTTTGCAAATTTTTATGAGTTTTTGAGCATTTTTCTCTCATTGAGAACATAAAGCATTAATTTGAGAATTGAGTTATGCAAAGTTTTGAAAATACTCAAAAATGGAAAGCGTTGCACCAAAGTACTTTTCAATGAGTAGTAAAGTATGAAAAGAAAAGTGAAATATTTGACAAAAAACTGGTTTCTTTGCAGTTTCTGTTGCACCAACACTTTTTACTTTGCGCTTTGCAAAAGTAAACTGCAAAACTTTACAAAAAAACTGCAAATGATTAATTCACTTTGCAAATTTTGCAAATTTTCTGTTGCACCAACACTTTTTACTTTGCGCTTTGCAAAAGTAAACTGCAAAACTTTACAAAAAAACTGCAAATGATTAATTCACTTTGCAAATTTTGCAAAGTGATTTTTTTCAATGCGTAAAATGAAAGAAATCATTAATAAATAAATAAAAATAGTTTTAAAAAAATAGAAATAGAAAATTAGTTTAAGCAAATATTATTGCTGTTTTTGAAATAAATTTAGTTGCAATAATTAAAGGGATATATTACCGGAGAATACTTTTAAATTGTGAATATAAGAGTTCTGTTTCTAAAAAACTTTATAATACATGTAATATAAATATTTTATGTGAATTATTGTTCAAGCATGAACACTTATTTATTATAATGATCAGTTTATTATTATTATAAGTCTGTTATCGTTCAAATTCTCCGAATTATGAACTAAGAAAAAACATGGGTAAAAAATATCCTATAATAGCTAACATTGTGACATTTTTAAATATCTAATTATCCGTATCTAATTATGATAATAAAAATATATTTCTAAAGACAATAGTAGAAAAAATCACAAGTGCCTGGACTTCCGTCGTTTTTTGAACCTTGTTTGAAATGTAATTAAAAATAATACAGTCCACTAAAATTAGTAAAATTAGTTAAGTTAGTTTTAAGGTAATTTTGTATAAATTGAGAGAAATGTTTTAAATAAAATCAGTAATTTAGGCCCTTTATGCGTAGGTTTCTTTTGTATTAGGATAATACACAGCGACAAGTAAATAATACTTTAATAACTTATAATATAATACATTTTAAAATTAAATAATAATGACAGATTTTTCAACTAAATTTTTATAGGCGCTTTCCGGTATGAGTTCCCTCTGCGAATTCTGTTTTACGTCTTCTAGATTCAAAACGCGTTCCTCTGATAATTTGAGGTTTTGATTGAATACGGTGGCTGTTCGATGGTATTTATTTGTTTGGCCTTAAAATCGTTGATAATTGAACAAATTGAGGTGAATCGGAACAAGCCGGGCGTTGACACGTCATACACAAATTGTCCACCATCAAACGAGCCATCTCACGACCGATGCCTACTATCTCTCTAACACTCACATGAGGATTTTTGAACACGATTTCCTTTGCCTTTTCAATGTTTTCGTCGGTGGTAGAGGTCGAAGGTCGTCCAGAACGCGGCATGTCTTCGACGGTCGTACGACAGTCCTGAAAGGCTTTGTACCACTCATAAACTTGAGTTTTCGATAAAACTGATTCCCCATAAGCCTTTTGTAGCATTCGCAACGATTCTGCACACGAAATTTCGTTCGAAAAACAAAATTTGATGCAAACTCTTTGTTCAATATTTTTTTCCATTGTTTTTTTCGCAACGCACTACTGAGGTGAACTGGTTTCAACAGCTGCCGTAAACGAACTGTCGACAGATCGCGCTCATTTTGGCATAGTAATTAAGGACAGTGCTGCCAAACTACATAAACTTAAAATATCGAAAAATATACAGCGCGCGAATTTTAAATGAGAATTTCCGAAAACTTTTCAGTCACAATGTAATATTTTAAAATTAAATAATAATGACAGATTTTCAACTAAATTTTTATAAAAGCAACTTATTATATTTGTTAACTTTGTTTTTCAATATAATTGTTGTTAAAACACCTCATACCCATACTCTTTACATATAAATTCTTTTTCTATAATTTATTTTGCTGTTCTATAATAAACAGCAAAATAAATTAAAAGCATAAAAATTGTCTCTATGGATATACACAACTTCTTTATCTACGATTCAATGTCAATAAAAGAAATCATATACAAAAATTATGTGTTTTGTATTAATGTATAACATATAATTGTACTAAAATTATACAAATATTACAAATTGTAACAATATTATTTATTAAAATAAAATATTATTTTAAAGACTTTTATTTTAAACAAAAATTAAACTCATAAGTACATACTACCATATGCATAAATCATGTACTCATAGCATCAAAATATCAAACAAACAAAAAACAAGTATACATACAGAAACGAAATCCTTTCAAAAACCAATACAAAATGAAAGTGATCTAATTTTTTGGTGCAACGCTTTGCTTTGCATTTTATGCAAAGACTTTGCAGTGAAATTTTTATTTGCAAAGTGCAAAGTAAATTATGTTAAGTCTTTGGTGCAACGCTTTTCACTTTTACTTTGCAAAAAAAAGTCACTCATAAGTTTTGTAAAGTGAAAAGTGAAAAGTGTTGGTGCAACAGGGCCCAGATGATTATGCTCAAGATACTTTCTTACACATTTTTATTTTTTACCAAACAAAAAAAAATTATTTTCAATATATTTTTAATGCTCAAATAATTTTCCTTCTTTTCTCTAAATTTTATTTATTTATTTATATTCTACAGAAAAAAACAAACAATAAATAAAATTCGAAAAACAAAAAACAAAACCAACAAGAAAGCAATAATTGCATTGTATACAAATATTGTATCTATGAGATACTTGTGCGACCACTTCAAATGGATATGAAAATGTTGATGAAAAATAAAGACAGCAACATAAATTGTCTATGAAAAGAAATGGATAGATTGAAATTTATAAAATGCTTGCACTGCCAACAATAATAAGTAGGATTTTAAAACACCCCTTCTCGCGGACTTCCTATCTCGCACAAATGAACAATCTACTCTCACGTACGTTAAATATCTTTGAATACCGTTTTATTGATCATTTCTCTGTTGAGATTTTTCGTATATCCTTTTTTTTAATCCTTTTTTCTTCATTTTCGGTTTTTTTTCAAGTGCAAGTGTTATCCTTTCTAAGCAGGTTGCTGCTATTGTATTGGTTATTATAAATTATAATTATTACACCTATTCGTGGTAACTTATTATATTGTCTTTAGTCTAAAATAATAGCATCAGTAACATTAACAATAACAATAAAAACAACAACAACAATAAAGATAACAAGGGATATATAAAATAAAGAGCTCTTTGAAAGTGAGTAGTCTAAAAGAAAACAGATGTAAAATATATAGCCTTCAAATGAGTCCAAAAGAATAGAGATAACATAACGCATATTACATGGCTATTCAAAATAACTAAAGATGTTAGTTAAGAAATTTATTAAAACTTCGAACATAATTATTCGATTTTGAATATTATGTCCTTAATTAGGTTATATATAGAAATGCTATATTATATGTTCAGATTACTCGCTCGTAGTAGAAACCAACCATATTTTTTGTTAATTTTTTAAGCTTCTATTAGGAGTACAGAACTATACTTTTATATTACAATACATAAAACCAGGTGTGATACACACTTATGTATAACATATTAAAAGTTTCAATTCCTGCAACTCTCATTGCAATGTCTATAATTGATATCACTGACGTATTACTATCCACCCATATATATAATTTATATATTATCATAACACTTATATTGGCGATGTGTATATGTGTATAAAACGCTATATAACTAAGAAAAGAGATGACGATATTTATATAGGTTTTAATCCATCTAGTTAGGGTCATAGACTAGAAATAATCCCATAGGAAGCTAACAATAACTGATCTATTGAAACATTTCAAAAACATCTTGAATGATCTATTGCACACACAGATGACCTCGAAAACTCGTTGAAAAATTTTGTGCATTTCCTAAGTAATTTATGTCATCACCAATAAAAAACTCTCTCTTCTCTGTTTTTCCTTCAAGTCGATACTGGCCCAGAATGCTTTCTAAGCTTATATTATAGTGTCCGACTTGATAATTAAAGTCACTTTTAAGGAGCAGTCTTAAACCTTTTTTTTTGGTTGGCAGATGACATCATCTAATATCATTGTTTTTTTTTTTTGAATTTCATTTTGATTGAATTAAACCATTTACATAATATTATTTAGTATGTGGAAGTGTATTGTGCATGTGTAAGTGATGTGTTAGTTATATAAATATTATATAATAAGAGATGTATCCTATTATCTACATAGGATATTATAACAATTATTATCAGTCTGTCCGTCCTTTCACTTCAACTAAACTTTTTTCTGTTTTTTTTTGGATCACGCCCATATTTTAAGACAAAAACGTGAAACTCTACTCGTAACATCCATAATTTTGAGCCCTGGTAACACACCGTCAGCGATTTGTTTAATACCAATGGTAAATTAATGGTAAAATGTTTGCTTTTTTCTGCAACGTTTTTTTTTTAAATCAAAATTGTTTTACTTCGTATTATCTCCAATGCCGCTTAACAAGTTCCATTGCCAAATGTTCGTAGATACGGCGACGTCCGCTCGGGCACTACAGCACTACGGCAATGTGTCAATACGGCAGATGTGTTTCTTGCGGGCTATCGGTTCGTTCTTCACAATTGCCCGATTGTCAAAAGATTTGTTTGCGTCTGGTGAGCATTTCTCTTCTCGCCTTTATTGTGTTTACCCAACAGCAGCACATGTTTCCTTAATAATTTATTTATTTTTTCTATTAACAAATACGAATTTGGATCTATTTTTAAAAATATTTAAACAAATTAAATTTTTTCTCTTAGCTTTAGTTTAGGTGTTTTTTTAAGGTTTTTGAGTTTTTAAGTTTTTGGTTTTTTAAGTATTGGTTTAAATTAATCAAATATTTGCCAATTTGCAGCTTTTAATTGTTTAAAATATTTGCATTGATACTTCATCTGTGATTTTAGCATGTTTTTGTTAAACATTTTAAATTTGCTTCAGTTTTTTTGTTTTTGTTTTTATTATGGTGTCAGAAAATCCAAAAAAAGATATCCAGAAAAATAAAATAACTATCTCCTAATTCTATAACTTAATTCGATCATTGATCATTTGAAAGAAACGGGCTTTAAACAAGTTTGAAATTAATTTCGTAAGTATTTAATTGAAACAAATTACCCTTGATTGATTTCTCGTTCAATATATTATGTTTTCCATAAACGAATAAAACTCTTGAAATATTGGTATTAAAAACTCTTTCAGTTTTTATGGTTTTAATTTGATTCAGTTCACAGAGGAGGTTTTAATCAAAATAAATTAGAAAATAAAACAATAGAGACTTAGTCTCTCAGCGTAGAAAAGAGCACTGAGATCATAGAAGATCTTGTGTCATAATAACTAATTTAAACTGAAGATTAAATGCTAATCATCCGCATGAATTTTAAAATATTATTTGTAGCAAAACTCTTATCATAAGGTGAAAACAAGAGTTTTCATCACAGAATTTTTCTTCTAACCTAAAAGGCTTAATCTTCATGCAAGTACAGACGGCATTTTATCGCTTTGGACAGATCTATCTTATTGAGAAGGTAACGCAGGTTGAAATGTTCTCTTAAGGAATTAGTCGGCAACCATAGCTCTGCTATATTACATATTCCTTTAAGTATCCAGGTATAAAAATGAAAAAATATTGCATGAAAGGTATTATCCATTTTCAATATTTACTAAGACATAGTGGAGAAAAGTTTGTTCAAAAAAGAAACGTCAAAACATTCCCAATATCTTTATTGCCTTTTTAATATTTTCTTCAAAATGTTGTTCCTCTACAGTGAACCTTTTTCCTGCGCTATATCATGCGACAATAACTTAAAAATTTACTAGAGCATATGAGTAATATTAAATAAATTTTGTGGCAGATTCTTCGTTATGTAGAACGTTTTAAATCCTTGAAAGACAATTATAAAATAATAGAGAATTTCACAAGAAAATTAAACTTAAACCAGTATAATTATTAAACCCATTATTACTACACAACTACAGTATTATCTCTGCTTTTTTTCCCTCCCATGTTTTATGTTATGTGCTCTTTTCTGTTGTTTTTTTTTAAGTAGATAGTGTATATTAAATCAATTTTTTATATATATTTTCGTGCCACTAAATCATTGGTTACTGTAATGCCACGTTCTATGTTCTATTTTATATTAATAATCAGTTTTCATATTCCATGTTCATTAACTCATCTGTTCTTAATGTTCTGTATTAACTCTATGGAATCAAATCAAAAGCTCATTTGATTTTTATGTACCATGAAACTTGTGATAAAATATCAGCTCATATGTTTTCTACATTATACAGCCATAGTCAAAAGTATTTACACAACGAACATTTTTGTACATATTGCATAAAAACATGTTTTATTGTTGTTGTTGGACGTAAGTTGCAAAAAATTTTTTTGTTGTCACTTAGTTTTATCTATGCAGAATCAAATAAAAAAAAGAATTGGAAGGATAACTGTTCATTTGACAAAAATATAAGCAACTGCGCTGATGCTTATTAGTTTTCAAAAGTATTTACACCCATGTTTTTCGCGTCAAAAGTATTTACACAAAACGTTGATTTCATTTTCTTTTTCTTAATTGATAAATTTTTTAAAAATCTTTTTATTTTTATTTAATTAATATTTGGTTACACCACTTGTGGCATCAATAACTGCCCGCAACCTAGCTGGAATTGATGCAATCAAGTTGCGAATCAATTTGGACCGAATATTCGCTATATCAATTATGGTATCACTACATTTTGGATTTTTATCCATAGTATTTTGCTGTTTTATGAAGTCTCAAGCATATTCAATGACATTAAGACCAGGGTTCTATGCAGACTATAAAAAAACAGTAGGATTCAACTCTTGTAAAATTGGATTAAGTCTACATCTTTGATGACATGGTGCATTGTCATGTTGTAGAACCCATTTATTGATTGAAAAAGGTCTATTTTCTGACGTTAAGACATGGTTATTTAAAATACCAATATAACCTGACTGATTTAAGGTGCAATTTTTCGGTACCAAATCTCCAAATGCATAGCATGATAGACATCCAAAAAACAAAACCGTGCCACCTTCAATTCTATTAAGTGGCTATACTGCTTTATTCTTTTGGCGTTGCCGTAAATGCATAGAGTGGTTATCAAATGAATCCTAGAATTGAAATCCGGACTCATCTGTTCATAACACATTGTTTCAAAACTGTATAGGTTACTTAAAATACTTCAAAGCAAATTAGAGAATATTTGATAAGGTCGTTAGAGTAATATTGACAATTTTGTGCACCACATAGGTATTGATATTAATATTTTTCAACCTGTGATGTAGTGTAGCATCACTAATAATCTTGCCAATCAACTTTTCCGATGATGCTGCTACTTTGACCGGACTTATTGTAGGATTTTCTACGACTACTCGTAATAATCTTCTGCATTCCCTTTGATTCATGGGAGGTTTCCGCCCAGTTCTTTCCAAATTTTTCAAATTTTCACTTATGTTCCTATTTTTAACTAGATTTCACACCGTTACACCGTAATATTTTGCACAACTTTACTAAGTTCGTCTCCGAAATCTCACTCTTATATTAGGTACCAATCTCAGATCGAATTTCAATTGATAGTTCCTTGGTTTTTATCATTTTCCTAAATAATTTCTGAAATTTTGAAATCTCCAAATTTGTGTAGTTTTTGCCAAAAGCTAACAACTGCACTTACTTAAAGGAAATCCTAGAATAAATGCTAATTAACGTTTTGTGTAAATACTTTTGACGCAAAAAAAATGTGTGTAAATACTTTTGACTACTAATAAGCATCAGCGCAGTTGCTTATATTTTTGTCAAATGAACAGTTATCTTTCTAATTCATTTTTTATTTGGTTCTGCATAAATAAATCTAAGTGACAACAAAAAAATTTTTTGCAACTTACGTCCAACAACAACAATAAAACATGTTTTTATGCAATGTGTACAAAAATGTTCGTTGTGTAAATACTTTTGACTATGGCTGTATGTTAATTTTCGCAGTATCTGTGCTGACACAATTACCTGATTTCGTTCTGTACGTGTATTGCCAACATTCTGCATACTAGAACACTATATTATACATGTTTTACTGTATTATCAAATTCTATGTTTTTCAATATTTCTGTATGTTGTGTTAAATTTTGCATTATTTAATAATAAGTTTAACCGATTCCACGTTCGACTTTTATTTTCATGGAATTATATTAATTTAAGGAAGCAATATTTGCATTATATCGCAATCAAATCATTAGTTAATTCTAACGCCGTAGTCTGAGTGTTATATCGCAACCTTAACAATATTTTCACTACGTGTATTAGCTCTTCTCAAGGCACTTATAGCCATTAATATGTTTCTTAAAGTATTAAACCTTTTTCAGCGTATGTGGTTCAATCTGTTTTTTTTTCTATATAATCTAATCTATATAATCTATATATAAACAAAAATACAAAAAAACAAGAATACAAAAATTTCTGGCTAAAAATAAGTAATTTGACATAGTGCGTATCGCTATCAGGTGATGGCGCTTTCCAATGTGCACCAATAGGTGAACAATTTATAAATCAATGCTGTTAACTTGAAAGGAGGAGAGACAGTTTGATAGTTCGGGTAAACAGTTTGATGTTGGAGTTCGTTCGAATTTGTAATTATAAGAGACAATAACTGTAAACTCGATGTCTTCAGTGAAGATCTGTCAATTCTTAAGTGTTACCAGAACCGTAAAAGTTCTACAATTACTTTTTACTTAAATTACTTTTTTATATAAACAACATAAAATGAATATTTTGTGGTAAAACTGATGGCATCACACTTTATGCCCTTTTTAGTGATCTTCGAGTGAGATTTAGAGATATCGATCTTGGGATTTAAATTTTAATTAATAAAATTTATTCTAATTATCCTATATTCGATTGGAGCTAAATATAAACATTTTATCAGTAGTACAGCGAAAATCATTTAAAATTCATCAATTCTTGAGTTAAAATCAACTGGCGAAAGATTAACATCTCAATTCAATCCACTGATTCTTATACTAATGCATATTAATGAAGTCTTATCGCTGCGAAATTTGAACCTTATGGCAATAAAATCTCTGACTGTGAAACTATCTATTTTATTGCTTCGCAATATAAATATAATAACTATTTTTAAACTCATTTCATACTAGAAACGATGACTAATTTATTTTATTTCGTGAAATTGGATTGGCAAACGTACGTTGCCTTTAAAAAATATTAATACAAAAATAATAAAAATTCATTAATAATTTATTAAATAAAATACTAAGCGTGTATACCATATATATGATATCATTAGTTAGTATTTGTGTATTAATTAAGTAATTTTTTATTTATTGTTACTGCTGTACATATTTTAAGTATAAAACTACTGATAAGTATTTATAATCTAGTATTAATCAATTAGTATTCATATTCAATATTCAAATGTATAGTATATAATAGTGGTGTCAAACTTCATTACTTTTGCGTATTTGTAACTAATGGGTAGTTACTTTTCGAGTATGTATTCCCTACTCAGTATTCGTTACTTAGTATTCGTTACTGAAGTTTCATTTTTTGGCAATAAAAGGAATTTTTAGAAGCATGTATATTAATTATAATAAATTATAGTTTTAATATTAGAATAATTATTCGATTGAATATTTTGATCCGCATTTTTTGCATTTAGCTTTTCACTTCCTAATGTTTTACTTTTTTTATATTAACGTTCCCAGACATTTTTAATGCATTTGAAAACCAAAAAAAAATTTGTTGAAAATAAAGAAGTTATTATTACTCGTATACCGCGAAAACAACTGCTTAAAAGTAGTCGTTATCAAGTACTCGAAAGAGTAGTTATAACAAATACTACTCATTGGTAATATGAGTAAAAGTAACGAATACAATAAAAAATCTTTATTCGTTACTCTGGTATTTCTTGAGTAACGAATACAAAGTAGCGGATAATTACATTTTTGACAGAACTAGTATATAAATCTATATAAATATATTTTTAATTTAAATTGGATTATAAGTATTGACATGTAGGTCTTGTAAGTTCCACTCATTATTAAAAAATGATTTTCTTCTCTAAATCATAATCAGCTCTTCAAATAGCACGAGTCTCTTCACTATTTGTGACCTTAGGTAGCCTGTTTCTATATAAGGCATTTTGAATTTATTTTGTACTCTCCGAACGGTTCAGCGCCAAACATTCTGGTACAATCTCGTTTCATTCTTTCTAGAAGCAAAGTCCATTTTCTTGCATTTTGCGGTACTCAAACTATGATTCACGCTTACAACATCGGCACAGAATGTAGAAAAGTACTGAACTTCAGTCTAGAAATTTGATATCCATCAGTCATAAAACGTATTTCACATAAAAACAAAAATACATAATAAATAAAGAATAATTTTGTTTTTTTCGGGTTAATTGGTCAATAGGTAAATAAAAAACTTTTAAAAAATTTTCATTTGTTTTTAATAGATTTTATTTTAACTGATCTTTTGACTATAATCTATAGTCATCATCAGTGGATTATAAAATTTGTATTAATACAATGTTATAATATTTTAGTACATATCACAAAGAAACTATTATAAATTACATTAACATCGAAATTTGAATTATATATATGTATATAGAAAACAATTATACAACACTATAACAATAAATATAAAAATAACATATACAGAGGAATGATACATTTATTCTCTTCCGGATTTTTTTAAGGGTGTTTTTATACACCTGAGCATAGTGTTGTATGTCAGTTTTATAGTTGAGTCTGGTGTCACTAGGAGTTTGGAGAATGTATAACATTTTCAAGAAAAAGCGTTTTGTTTGATTATTTTCTTGGTGTAACACCTTTACATTATCAAGGTCCGGCTCATGCTTTGATGTAATACAGTGTGATGCCTATGTCGTTTTTGACTCAATATTATTTTTATATTTTACGCTGTGTTTATGTCCGGCTTTACGTGTCTTTAACTTGTTTTTTGTTGTGCCAACATATACTTGGTTGCATATGTTGGATACATTACCTTTGCATTTAATTTGATAAACCACATTGTGTTTATCCAAAGTGTCTATTTTCGATTTGGTGTTAGAGAACAGCATCTTCATTGTGTTTTGTGTTTTATATGCAATTTTATATTGTTGTTTGTCATGTATTGTGGATGTTGTAATTTGATTTAAAGTTGTAAGTATATGTCCCATACAACAGTTTTATAAATTTGGGTATTCTGGTTTAGTTTTTGATTTCTTTTTCCTTTTAAGATTTTAAGAATTACTGGGGTAGGGAAATTAGTTTTGTTTAAAACCCATATATTTTTCAGTGTTCCATACTACATGGTGGGGGGTTTCGAATTCAAGTTTATAATTCGTCCAGACACTGTTGGTTTTTGATATCATTTTTTCATTATACGATCATTGTATCGTAATAAATGGTTGTCCAAATCATGGTAATGTTTTTCTTCGACGGTGAATTTGATAATTTTGTGAAAATCATTGAAAATTTTTAAAGTATCATTGATGCTATTCGTTCTTACAATCCCAAAGAGGTCGTCTACATATTTAGTTAAAAGTCTTAGTTATATTTTCATTACAATATCTGCAAGAATTACCTCTCCGTTGTTTATATATTTTATTATTTAATGTAAAGTAGTTGTCTGTGAGACAAATATTTAGTATTTCGAAAAATAACGATGTTTTTGTTTTTCTAAATTGTCTTATTTCGTTCCACTTAGTTTCTAGAAGTTTCAAAGCTAAATCTTTGGAATCCGGAAAAGGATAAATGTATCGTTCCTCTGTATATGTTATTTTTATATATATTGTTGTAGTATTGTATAATTGTTTTCCATATACATATATACTTTCTGATAAAAAAAGAACGAGAATTTTGAAGTTTTGAATTTCCGCACTTATCCAGTCGGATAAGTGCGGAACACTATTATACACATTTTGTCAAAGTTTAACGCATATCGTACGATTAGATTTTGTTTGGCGTCTATACAAAGAAGTCGAAAAATTTTCGTGTGGCGATTTTTATAATGGATCAAAAATTAGAACAACGTGCGTGCATCAAATTTTGTGTTGCAAATGGATTCAAGTGTGCCGAAACTGTTAAAAAATGTTTAAAAAGGTCTTTGGTGATTTGTGTGTTTCGCAACTACGAGTACAGGTACGAATGGTTTAAAAGGTTTAAAGACGGTCCTACAAGCTTGCACTATGATGAGATTCCTGGTCGCCCAACAACTTCTGTTACTGAAGAAAACATTGAATCCGCGAAGCAGATCATGTTGGAAAATCGTTGTGAACCGATTAGAAAGATTGCAGTGTTTTTGGGCATCTCATATGGATCGGCCGAACACATTTTAACTGATGTTTTGGGTTTGAAACACGTCGCTTCTCGGCTGGTGCCAAAAAAACTGAATTTCATTCAAGAAGAGGCGCAGTTTTTTGGTCAAATCATCAACCAAGCACCGTACTCTCCAGATATGGCCCCGTGTGACTTTTTCCTCTTCCCCTGCCCCCGACTCAAATTGCCATTGCATGGAATAAGGTAAAAATCGCCACACGAAAATTTTTCGACTTCTTAGTATAGGCGCCAAACAAAAACTAATCATACGATATGCGTTAAACTTTGACAGAATGTGTATAATTTGTGTCTTGGTTCATTCATGCTCGACTTTACTGTACTAATAATTTCTTAATTTTATTTTGTTAGAAATTACGAAATTTCTTCTTTAGACCTCATATTTGTTGATAATGTCTTATAAGTTAATATGAATACTTTAAATAAATAATTTAAGTAAATCAATGATAATAATGTGAAAAAATATATTAAAATCATACTTGAAAAATGGAAAATATTTAAATTCTTTCATATACGGTTTAATAATTTTTACAAGAATAATAATAAATAATATTTTAAAACCCACAGAAATAGGTAATTAAAAAATACTACTTAAGAAAATGATTTTATAAATTTATTGATTTAGTTAAATGACTAATTAGCCCGCTCCATAATTAGTATATATTATATATTAAAAAGCAAATAGTTAATACAACACACAAAAATAATTATAATAATTTGATATTTATTAACATACTTCCATATATACTTCCATATATAGTATAATATATGCTATCTTATAATGGTTTATTGTTTCAACTCAAACGTCATTAGTTGCTTGCTTAAAAAGAAAATTAAAATTAATTTTTTCCGGAAGTGTACTACACACTGCCCTACACTCAGAAAGGACCTAACTGAAACGTCTTCCCTTTCTTCACACCAGTTTCGTAAAATAGTATAAATGTATTCCCCAACGAGCGCCAATACAGTCGAAGACTAAGTCTCAGACCTGCGAATATCTCCCAAAAGACAAATGATCCACAATTCAATTATGAACTCAACTCAACACAGTACGAATTCCACTCAAATGAGGCACTTTTGTGCTTAATACGATCGATAGGCACTCAAAAGCTGTTGGATGAATAAGCGGTGAATATGAGTGAAGCACTCAAGCAGTTTCACTCTTGGGTACGTGCTGTGTTGGCCACACTTGGCACTCCAATGCTCTAACACTCTTCAGCTCTTACGCTCAATGCTTTAGTTTCATTTTTTTTTCATCTTACGTATAATTTTTATGCTCTTATTATTTAACCCTTTAAGTAATATTAAAAATATTTTAAAATTCTTGTTTCATTTCAGAACTGCAAGCGACCATGCGCGCATGGCTTCTACTCCTCGCAGTGCTGGCGACTTTTCAACCAATTGTACAAGTTGCTAGCACCGAGGATATATCATCAATATTCATCACAACGATATCTCCACAACGAAATAAAAACAAATCAACAACGGCGACTAGTTTAATACCAACAACAAAATCAAAATTAACTACAATAACAAAATTCGATCAAATGATCGAAATTTCATCAAAATCGAACTCACAATCATTAACAACAAAAACAAAAACAACGACATTTTTAGAACAAAACAATAATAAGCTTAGTAATAGTTTAACATATAATATTAATATAATTAATAATAATAAAAATCATAACAAAAATAAAAATAAGAAAAGTGACAGTGATATTGACAGTAGTGAAAGTAAGCAGAGAAGTGATAAAATATATACAAATAATAAGAGCATGAAAATCGATATCAAAAAACTTGAAATTGTGAAGAGTGGTGAAGTGCTAAATGCAACGCAAGCGAAAAGAACAGAAATCGAAGTACAACACTTTATAAAAAAAAATAATAATAATATAAATAATTCCGATAAGGATAATAATAACATGGCTGTGTCAGCAACAACAACAACAACATCAACTGAAGAGCCTAGCAAGCGGCTAGATCAGCAAATCAGTAGAGTCATAAGTAGTTTCAGCGATCTACATCAAAAGCGGCTCACAAATGAACCACTAACAACGGATGCGGAGGTTGATTCAGAAGAACTTGACGATGATACATATAGTAATAAAGAAGTGCTCGGTGAGAAAATTAAGCCAGATTCAAAAATTCTAGTCGAAATTGAGAGTAGTTTGTTATCACTATTCAATATGAAAAGGCCGCCAACAATAGATCGGTCAAAAATTGTAATACCAGATGCCATGAAAGAATTGTACGAACAAATAATGGGACAGGAAATAGATTCAATGAGTATTCCAAAACGCGGTCTACTTACACAATCAGCGAATACTGTAAGAAGTTTTACACATCAGGGTAAGTTGCATTTAGAAAAATACCATATATTTTTGTTTAAAAGAACAGGTTTTAAATTTTGATGTTATTTAATATAAATTATGATCAGTTCGAGACTAGATTTAATTTTAGGGATCGAAACTAATATTAGTAATATGTAGTGATTAATATGTATATTAATATGTATGAGATATATGCAGCAATCATATTTAGTTTAAACATACGTTAAATGTAATTTAAATAGAAGAGAAAACACACTGAAGAACAGTCTGAATAGATGTGCGCAATCCTCATAAAAGGAGTTAGTTGTTTTCCAATGTTATTCCAATACTTCAACATGATCATTAGAATATGATTTCAGAGGTCTTTACTACACATTTATTCAATTCTGTGGACTCTACTATCCTCCTTTTAAACAGATAAAGAAGAACAGATAAATTTTATTAAAAATTGTATTTGTATTAAAAGTTGCAGAAAACTGCAGTTCTTAATAAACGTTCGTTCTATAATACTAGTGCATCACTGCCTCTGACATACTAAAAATTAATATAAAATATTTAAAAAGTTATTTTTTTTTCTTTCTGGCACTCTCTCAGTTGTACTAATATCTTGTGATATTAGTTATCACAAGATGATTGGTTTTCTTAAAATAATTAAATTTATTGAAAAATATAGGAATTATCCTGAATTTTCAGGCAGTCATTGTAATGGTGGTCTTCACGTCGCTTTTTAGAACATTATCCCAATTAGATCGATACCAATGTCACAACGCATAACGAAATCACATTCTTAAAAATTTTAATTTATTGGCATCATTTTGAAGATTTCGGTACTTCTTACCGGTAGTCTTCTAATATGTTTTAACTGAACACTGACCCAATTAGATTTAACCAATACCACGAGGTAATTGCTACACAAAATATAACTCAAATGACTATTGGAATTGACTCTGACCTTTTTGTTTTATTTACTTCCTCAAGTACTTTTATAATAGGGCTTATACTTTACATACAATAATTGTTAATATATTATTGGTTTATATTTTTGTTTTAATAATATTGCAATCGATTGTGTATATAGGTAGTTGTTTCCTTAGAGTGCAACATATATATATTATGTGGTCAGAGAATAAATTATTTGTTTTTTTTTAAATGATTAAAGTATGAGCTCAAGTTATTAAGTTGCTAGAAAAGCTCAGTAAACCCATTTATATTCCCTTTCAGCTTGATAAACTTAATTCAGTGACGTTCCACGTTTTTAAGACGTTTGAGGAAAATCATTTACTTTCGTCGATTAATTGCTTTCTGGCAGTAAGTCTCTTTTCTCCGTATGACGCTAACTACTTGAACAGTTGAAATTGCTGCTGCATACGTAAACTTTTGCTTCCCTTTCTTTCTTACATCCGCATTTTCCATAGAAGCATTTCCTTTCTCTCTGAATTCTTGTGGTCTTAGTTCACGTTTTAGTTTTGTTATGCCATTTTATTTTGTGTGTTTTGTTTTTGAAAATCGAGCGCATATACCTACTTAGGTGATACCCTGTTTAGGTGGCAAATCTGTTGAATTTAGGGCGATAAAGATGGGGAAAGTACGGAGCGGTTATATGTACGTCTGCCTTGTCTCGTCTCAATAGAAAAACATTTTCTTTTAGTCAAATGTAAAAAATTTTCTTCGAAATATTGTGAAATGGATGCAATGGGTTTGGGTAATAAGTGCCTTTAATTGTTTGCCTCGATGCAAAATATTGTTTGAAATTGCTATCGCACTTTCCTGAAAAATGCTGACATTAGCTTTCTAAATCACTATATAATCTTCGGCTTTTAACAGTAATGGATCCAACAGAAGTGGAAAGAAATCACTTAGTGATAAAGGATTCAAAACTTTGTATTCCTTTTTAACTATTAATATATTATTTATATTAATATTTAATTAATTTAATTTCATAAAGAAAGTTCTATAGATAATGTCTTAAGTTCTGAAGGTGTTTACTGAAATAAAAAGTTAAACATAAATAGACAATACATATTATGTTAAAAGCAAGAAATTTGCGATCATTCTAAAGTTTTCATGGCTGTCTCAAATAGTTCTGATATTGCCTTTTGAAGTAGTACTCGACTTTGACTTTCAAAAATCTGTATTTTTATTTCTATTTCTTTTCTTCGGTACTCTCATTTTAGGAAAGAGATGTTTACTCAGTCTACATTGTTCTGAAGACATATATTTCTTTCTAAAGACGCTCCCAAAAAAGTCTAGAACCCCAAAACGCCAATATCTCAACAAAAATTACGATTTAATTTTATACATATACTGAAAATATATATATAT
This sequence comes from Teleopsis dalmanni, assembly GCF_002237135.1. Lineage (NCBI taxonomy): Eukaryota > Metazoa > Arthropoda > Insecta > Diptera > Diopsidae > Teleopsis > Teleopsis dalmanni. Next base: position 217,493 of record NC_051848.1, read on the forward strand.
ATATATATATATATATATCTAACAAATTTTTCTCATATATTTTGTTTTTTCTTGTTTTGATCTCTTACAGAAAGTAAAATCGACGATCGATTTCCACATCATCATCGGTTTCGTTTAAAGTTTGATATTAAAAGTATACCCGCCGAAGAGAAGCTAAAAGCTGCTGAATTACAACTCTCGCGGGACATGATTAGTCATGCGGCTCTAAATCCACGTCAATCCAGCCGCACGCGGTACCAAGTGTTGGTTTATGATATCATAGACGTTGGCATACGAGACAAACGTGATGCTAGTTTCTTGCTATTGGACAATAAAACAGTTCGTCTCAATAGCACAGATAAGGTAAATATGGATGTACAACCAGCAGTTGAACGGTGGCTGGATTCACCGAAAAGAAATTTCGGACTGTTGGTAGAGGTGCGTACAGGTCACCATCTAAAGCCCGCTCCACATCATCATGTACGATTACGACGCAGTACGGAGGAGCCACACGAAGAGTGGCAACGCAAACAACCAATACTCTTTACCTACACGGACGATGAACGGCATAAATCGCGTTCCATACGCGATGTAAGCACACGCTCAAAACGTGCTGGCTACCACAGGCGACCACATCGTAGGAAAAATCACGAAGAGAATTGCCGTCGGCATTCGCTATATGTTGATTTTGCTGATGTCGGCTGGAGCAATTGGATTGTAGCGCCACCCGGCTACGACGCATTTTTTTGTCATGGAAAATGTCCATTTCCACTAGCGGAACATCACAATTCAACAAATCATGCGGTTGTGCAAACTTTAGTCAATAATATCAATCCAGGAAAGGTACCAAAGCCATGCTGTGTACCCACACAGCTTGAGGGCATCTCAATGCTCTATCTCAACGATCAGAACACAGTTGTACTCAAGAACTATCAGGATATGACGGCCGTCGGCTGTGGTTGTCGATAAGCCAATAAACCGCTAGTAATGTCGAAGAGTCAAAACTTTTCATTGCCGATATTAACGGTCTGCAGCTAATCAAAACAACAACATTAATAACAACAATATGCTAACAAACACAGTAGCCGTGAAAAGGTGCATGTGTGAGAAATGACCTATGTGTAAATAGTATTTGTAGTGTGTTCGAAAGCTAGAAGCCGCACGCACCGTACGCACCGAGCGCATGATCACGAGGATGAATACGAGCACGACCCAGCATGTATAGCAAGAACGAGCAGAGCATTTAATGCCAAGGATTTTAAGCCGTAACCTCTGCTTTAAAAGTTTGAATATTTTAAACAAACGCAAACAAAATGGACTGAATATTTTTTGAATTTTTAAGTATAAATTTTAGACTTTATCATTTACAGCAGAATAGAACACAGAAAAAATAAATAAAGATAAGCGTCGAAACGTTGAAGAAAAAGATGGGCACAATGCCTAGGCAGCTAGGCTGTCGCATGACCCGATAATCGCACACCGTCACTGGAGCACTCGTCCTCAAGCAACGCATGTAGCAAGTACCGAAACGCAGTCATCGTCAGGCATCGTCGCTAAAAATGCAATCCTGTCGTCAGCATTTGTCGGCACATGTCGGCATGCGACAGTTGCAAAACAGTTATAACAGGCACCAGTGCTGCCAACTTTGAACAAATGTAAATTGTATAAATAATTGCGAAGCAAATATACAAATTGTAAAAATTATTTTATTAGATAAAGCAAAAATCAAAAAAAATATAAATAAAAAAATACAAAATATAAATATATATAATTAAAAATTGTTTTGTTAACTATTATTTTTTGTATTTTATTTAACAATTTTAAATTAGATTTACATTTACTTTATTGTTTAATTAATTTTTAAAATTAACCTATGTAACAAGAAAGAGAAAAAACATTATATGGAATTGTTGCGTATTATCCTTTTCCAGTGTTAAATGCAAGTGAATTTGTATTCGCATATGCATATATGATTGTGACACATATGAGTGCGGATACAAATATTTGCGAGAACGTGTTGTTTTTGATATATTTATACATCCCTAGTTTTATACAAAAATCTAAATGTATTTGGTATCTTCGTTTCCTTGGATTTTCGCGCGGCAATTAGTTCGTTTCCGCCTAAAATCATGTATTTTGTATGTTAATTCCTTATAAAGTATATACAATTTTATATATTATAATATGAAATATAATATTCTTACTATTAATTTTAAGTAAATCAAAACGAAAATGTTATAAACACTCACCCACTTAAACAGAACACACACACACACTCAAACATGACACACATTTTTATTTATTTATATATTAAATGTCTTTCTACTACAAAATGAGAAGTAAAAATGAAAGGAAGAAAAATTTATAAAAAAAAATAATAAAAATAAAAAAAAAATTAAGAAAATTTTTTAGAAAAAATTAAATTTTTGTTTTTAATTTTATGAAGTTAACATCGAAAAAAGGCTAAAAAGAAAGGTATTTTATAAACTTGAGAAATCTGAATCCTTAAACGACGAAGTTAAAAAAATGGGAAGTGGTCAAAATAAAATATATATAATATATCCAATAAAAAGAACTACATCAATATTATTGAGTGAGGTTAAATCTATTGGTCTATAACCTTATTATAGATTTCTATTAGAAGTATATTACATAAAGGTGACGTTTCTAGAGAACCTTCAACTTTCCAAATTGTGAAATTCCTAGACATTTTAAAAGTAATCGTCACAGCAAAAAGTATAATTATAAAATATATATATTTCCTCCTCTATTGCCAGCTCTCTGTCCTTCTTGAAGTCATCACAGGTAAGCGCAAATTTATTTTTAAATAATAAAATTATGATTTTTTTGTTGCAATTACTGTTTTTAGTATGATTTACTATTTATGGAAAATTTCTAAATCCTTATTTCAAAGAAAAAAGTAAGATATACATAATATTGTATCAAAGTATCTAAACAAAATATAAATTAATGTATAAGCAAAATTTCCATTACTAATAAAAAAATAAAAATAATATTTTTATAAATGCATTAATACTATTATCAAATTCGCACATATGTATATCATATTATATTTAAAATTTTCATTAATATAATCTTTTTAACATAATTTATATATATAAATTTTTTATTTAATAACATGTAATGTAAAAGACATGGAGTTCCCGTCTAAAAACAGAATCCAAAATGCAATCCCCCCACACACACATGTACAAATAACTAAAACTAGAAACACAAAATCCGAAGTCTGAAAATGCAATCCTTATGCAAATCTTGGAGAAATTAAATAAGCAAGAAGAATTCAACAAGGTGATTGAAAAATGTTTAAAAAACCTAGAAATGCTCTCCAAAAAACCACACGATGGTTAAAACTATAAGGGTAATTTTATGGAACGCTAACGGCGTCCTAAAACACAAAGATGAGTTTGAACTTTTGCTTCATACTAGCCGAAACTCATTTTACTAGATCGTCTTATATAAATTTCAAAAGCTGTTCAACTTACCACTCAGTATATCCGGATATTGTGCACGAGGAAGTGGCGCAATTATACTCCGGAACAACATTAAGCATCGCTAAGGAATCCAGTTAACAGCTCCTGAATTCCAGATAGTTGAAATCGAAGCTGACCAACCTTTAACGATAGCGGCTTTATGGTATATAGCCCTCCGCGGCATAATATAGGAAAATAATATAGAAATATAGAAAAATACATTGAAGCGTTAAAGGCTCTTGGAGATGAATTTATTCTTGGTGGCGACTTTAATGCTAAAAATACTCTTTGAGGTTCGAGACTTATTACGACTAAAGGTTCGGAACTTCTGAAAGCTATTCAACAATCTGGTTGTGAAACAATATCGACGGGAAAACCTTCTTATTGGCCCACAGATCAAAGTAACATACCTGATCTTATTGACTTTTTTTATTTCAAGAAAAGTTTCTAAAAGCTTTATAGAAATTAAGGATGGAGGTGATCTGAACTCAGATCATTCCCCAATATTTTTAAATATTTGCAGTTCTATAGTAAAAAAAGAAAATCCGTATTTTCTGTCTAATAAATTCATAGATTGGAACTTGCCAATCAATTAATGATAAATCATGTTATCGCCATAGAAGATGCACACCGACTAGAAAGCGATATAGATAAATTTACAGAAAATATACATAATGCTTGTTAAAATAGTACTCCCTTTATGAGGCAGGTTACTACTGGCTGTAACTATCCCAATGAAAAACGCAAACTTAGACGGAAGTGGCAAATGACCAGATCTCCTGGAGATAAGTCTCTGCTTAATAAAGTCTGTAAAATATTGACTCAAAGGACAAGATATCTTAAAAACTCCTTCAAAACATTTCTAGATAATTTATCGTGCGAAAAGAATTCACGCTACTCACTCTGGAAGGCAACAAAAAACCTCAGACGACCAGTGAAACACTTCTCGCCATTGAAACTTGAAAATAATTGGGCAAAAAGCAATCAGCAGAAAGCAGAAGTCTTTTCGGAATATCTTAGAAGTACTTTTACAATAGAAAATGCTGAAGCGAATATTTTCGCTTATATAAAACTAGACAGCAAAATAAGCATACCTCCAGCTTCTGCTCAGGAAATAAAAGACATTATTAAGTCTCTAAAACCCAAAAAAGCTGTTGGACTTAACCTCTTGACAGCTGAGATTTTAAGGAATTTGCCAAAAAATGCCATCAAAATTCTGACATTTCTTATCAACACATGCTTCAAACTGAGATACGTACCCTCCTTCTGGAAGGTAGCTGAAGTAATAATGGTAGCTAAACCTGGCGAACCTGCATATGAAGTTTCTTTATATAGAGTCATACCCTTGCTACCCATTTTGACGAAGGTTTTTGAAAAAGCATTTAAAAAGAGACTATCAAATCTTTTAGAAAAACAAAACCTAATTCCAAATCATCAATTCGGCTTTAGAAACAGCAATTCAAGAATTGAACCATCAAATTCTCAATAACAGAAAATTGTTAAATTGCGACGTTTGCTGATACAGCTCTAATTTCAATTGGTTCTAATGAAATGGAATCAACTAAAACTCTCCAACTAGCTATTAATAATGTTCATGAGTGGACGATACAATGGCGACTCAAGCTTAACAATACAAAATCGGTACATGTTGACTTTATGAATAAAAGGGGCTCTCATTGCTAATTAAATATAAATACTTACGCATGACCTTAGACGCTAAACTACGTTAGAAAGAGCATGTGAAAAAGAAAAAACTAGAACTTGAGCTAAAGTATAAGCAGATAAAATGGTTAATTGATAGGCGTTCAGCGTTATCGACACAAATTAAACTCCTGATTTACAATCAAATTTTAAAGCCTGTATGGATTTATGGTTTACAGTTATGGGTATGCACCATTAAAAGCAATGTTATGATAATACAGCGTTTTCAAAACAAAGTACTTAGAAATATTGTAAATGTGGAGTTTTGCAATTAGTCAACGCAACTGACTCAGCACGGAGATTAAAACGTACAAAACCCTCTGACCTCACTAAGTAATAAAACCTTAGCGTGAACATTTGTAATTTATTAAACTAAAAATGCTTGTTAGTCTTAAGTGTATTAACTAGTTGCATTAATAAAAAGACAAAAAAAATGATATGTAATAAAATAAAATAAAATTAAATTAAATAAAGTAAAAAACAAACAAATTCTATCATCTCTCAAACAGCTTGTGTGATTCACGTTTGTTTGCATTTTGTACTCTCGCTTTAACTTTTGTTCACGAAGTCTTCGAAGAAATTCAATGCGAATAAAAACCACAAATCTGGATATTTGAAGACTTCGAATTTACAAAAAATTCGGATTTATTTCCAACTTCGAAGACTTCGTTTACTTTTCAATTATTCGGATTCTTCGTAAAACCCAATACGAACAGCACTAGTACATACCATAGTGATCAGTAAGTATATATGATCTAATATATATATGATATATATAATCTAACTTAATCATTGTAGATGCTGGTTTCAACTTTTCTTAGCTTTTGAGCAATGTGTATACAGCCTGAAAGTTACATAATTCGATTTTATATCTTGGCGCCATTCAGACTTTCATATAGTTTGAATTAGCTATAGTATCAATATGAAGCTACGTCTGAAGACTCTTCATTTATTTGTGAGATAATTCGTGATCTTTCATTTGAATTTATCACCAGATTCTCTGTAAAAAGGTCAATAAGGGCAGTAAGTTTATGATTGTTCAGTATCAGTCGTTCCAGAACACTCCTTGATGAGTTTTTTGTACGTTTTACTTGTTAATATGGATACATTCTATTTAGCTCTTAGCTAAGAGAGCTTAAATGACTTATAATGTCTATAGTCAGTTAAAATAACCTTCGCTTCATTGTTAAATGCTCCAGTTATATTTAATATACCCCTGACTTACTGGCTTATATTCCTTCGAATAAAAGTGATTGCTTTCGTTACAAACCTCGCCATTCTTAAGTTTAATGGGATATAAAACTAATTGTCTTAAGCTACCATAGTTTATACGTTTCTTGAAAGGTTTCAAATCGGGATTGCCATAACAACATGAGGCATGAGGTCTTTTCTCTTTAATTACCTTTTAATTGTCAGTTTATTTTCTTCAATCTGTAAGTGACTAAAGAACTAGAGGTTGAAAACTACGTCATTGAGAGATATCTATTGCACAAAATTTTTTAACTAAGACAGCAACAGATAAGTTTCTGTACCCGCATATTGGATAAAAATTATTGCTACACTGCATAATACACATTCAGAGGTTTTAGTTAGGAAAGAACAATTAAATAAGTTTAATTTAAGTATAAAAAATAATCATCTCTTTCCATCTATCTCAATATATTCTCATCTCTCTGTCACAAAACGAACAATAGTATATCCAAAAAAATTTTGTTTGTCATGCAAATGTGTATACAAAAGCATAGGTATTTCCCAATTATCACACATAGGACACATAGGTGTCCAATCTATACCTTCTACGGAATTAAATTAATAAAAGAGACTATGGTGTTATAGAAAAATGAATTAATTAGAGATTTTAAATAGTGACATAAGAGAATTTAAACGTGCGTTTTTCAAGCACTTTAACAGTGGTTCCATAAGGTGTATATATTCCATATTTTAGGGTGTGATAGAAATTGTAATAAATTGCTTTTAAAATACACAAATGTTGACATTTATTACTGAATAATACTGTTTTGCCTAAGTGACGAGGCACAGATAGTTTCGGCATTCATGACCAAATTTAAACCGACATATTGTTTTTTCTCTCATTCACAATTTTTTAATTTCCGTTAAAAACAACAATTTTGCTCATAATGAGCCCATGACACTCTACTTAAAATGGCACTATGACTTTAATGGAATTATATTAACTTTCTACCATTCATTTCTGCCACAATTTAAAGTTTCAAATGATAAAACTAAAAATGTCGGCCATTTCACGGTCTTTGGATTAGTTACAGCTTATGCTACCACAAAAAATTTTACGAATAGTATCATAAATCACCAAAACTAGAATTTCATTTTTCTGAAAAATTCAGAATATTCTTTAAAGAAGATCACCTCTTCCCAATATAAAATAATTACAAAGGCTTTCTGATCTACTTAAGAGAACAGATTAATTCATCATCAAATAAACTCATCTCTATTTTAAATTAGAATCTACTCAACACCGATTCATTTGTCTTAAATTCGCAGAACTTACGGTTAGCTGAAAACTAGTTTCATCTCTACTAATTCCTTAAAGAGTCAAGCTATAAAATGTCTTACAACGTACCTAGGAGTTCTTGCGAAATATTGTAAGACAATAATAAACTTTCAATAAGTTATAAATAAATTAACTTTCACCTCCCTTTAAGGCATATTTTGTGGTCCCAATTCTTATTTGTCGATATGTCACATCTATTCCAGTGTTTGATCATACAGCACAATTTCAAATGATGACCTTTTTCAGATTCTTAGATTCTTCCAATGCTCGTACGATGCCGGTAATTAAATTTATTGATTTCGTATTTGCCCATTATTGCCAGCACTTAAGTAATTATCGATGTCCAAATCAAAGTCAACATAGGTAAAGAATATAAAATATGAATTTTTATCTAAAATTTTATAACTCTAAAATGCTTGAAATCATTTTATGCGGCTTCTTTATCTTTCTCTCTTTTCTCTTTGCGTTTCGTGTTTTTTCGATGGTTTCTTCTTGGGTTTTTTTGGTGTTTGAAAATTATTGAATTGTTTTTAAGTATTTAGTAATAAATTTCATTTCCGCTGACCCGATATTATCGCAGAGATCGTATAACTAAAGAAGCGATACCAATATGTAACCTGAGCATTTCGCCATTAAATTTGAAATGGAAAATAGTTGATCATATTTCGAAGTCGGTCGATCGTTCGATAGTATGGTCACTCGTTCAGACGTTTAGTCGGATTACTTTTGAATCTAAATTTGAAGAATAGAATAGAAGTTGAGATTGCAGTTACAGCTGAAACCGAAACCGAAACTGAGGCTGCAATTGAGGATGAAGCTAAGGTTGAAGGTAAGAGAATAAGAGAACGTGTTTGGAACGACGCGTACGAGTACCTCGGTAACAAATTACATGTTGTTTTTCACATAAAGATTCTAATCTTATCAACTCGTAAAGAATACAAAACTGACTGTTCCGAAGGAGTACAAGATGCACAATCGTAAAACAACAAAAATTAACTTTTACAAAACATGCAACAAATGTTTGGAAAAGTGTCTTTGGCACACGCGGGGGGTGCTTAAATTTAATTTTTACTAAAATTTCACAAAGATTCTTTTAATTGATAAGGAACAAAAATTGTTAGAGAATTTTCGATTTCCCTTTTCTGCTTTGTAAGTGCATGTTTTTTACACTGATTTCAATTTTTTTTCATTTCGATTACATAAATAAAATGCATTCTTCTTACTAGTAAAGAGTCTTAAGACTTTGGGAATTTCGAATTCATTAAGAAACTGTATATGCATCATTTTCACAGAAAAATATTAATGAAAGCATTTAGCTGACCTCGAACCATCCATGAAAAAATATGAATCGGAATGAAATTATAAAAATTTATTCGTTTACGTGTCTTTGTTTGTGTTTTCCACTTTTCTGACTCCTTGTACTCGTAGTACAACATCAATATAATTATTTTGACAATTGGTGATTTCTATAGTTTTACAATAGCACTTCTTTTAGAAATGTACTGGAATGTAACAACTTTCATGAACAACTTTCAATAGAGACTAAAAAAAAATCCATATGCATGAAATTTCTGAATAGAGAGGTATAAAAAGAGTTGATGAATTTGCTAAGCTTTGGAATCTCAGTTTCTTTTGCCCTGTCTTGAAAAAAGGTCAGCCTAATACCTGTCGCGTACATATACCCGTAATTCCATTAAGGTAGGATCGAGTCTCTCTGAACCTTTTGATACCGTGCGAGGTTTCAGACAAGGTAATCCCTTATTATGTGATCTCTTCAATTTCAGCATGGAAGTGATCATGCACAGGGCAGGTGTGCATCGTAATGCAACAATATTCTACAAATGTGTCCAGCTCCTTGCTTATGCCGATGACATTGACATCATTGGGCGTAGCAAGCGTGATTTTACACCTGCTATTGCTGCTATTAACAAGGAATCTGCAAGAATGGGCTTAGAGGTGAATGAGGGCAAAACGAAATATATGTCGGCTACTGGTAGTAATACATCTCGTTCGGACGCCGAGTAGCTGGCGCCTATACTTTCGAATTTGTCAATGATTTCATCTACCTTGGCACTGCCGTAATGAACACCAATGATGTCAACCTGGAGATCAGACGAAGAATCACCATTACTAATAACTGCAACTATTGGCTCAGTAGGCAATTGGGATGTAGTCCTCTCTCTCTCGACAAACGCAACTTACGCTCTATCGGTCGCTTATCCTCCCTGTGCTTCTGCATGGCGCAGAATGATGAAGCAGCACTGGGAGTGCTCGAGAGAAAAGTTCTTTGTAAGATCTTTGGTCCTCTATGAGCTGGCAACGACTACTGCATACGAATGAACCACGAACTGTACGAGCTTGTCGTGTGAATGTCGTGAGAATGTCGTGAGAATGGATGAAGATGTTTCAGCGAAAATGGTGTTTGAAGCAGTAGTTGGCGCAAGAAGACGTAGAGGTAGACCGTGTCTCCGGTGGAGTGATCACGTTGAGGGAGCACTAACTGGACTTGTTGTACGAGACCGATAAGGCGCGCACGCAGCAGAGGTGCCTGGGAAGACATGCTTCGTAGGTAAGTAAGAATTTGCTAAGCTCGATACAAATCCAGTATTTACAGTTATATACATAGTTATATAGTCATATATGTATAAATATACCCAAATGATCAAATTAATTTAACACGTTCATCATCATAATGAAGAAGACAGACCAATCATAATAAAATAAAAAAAATAAAAAGAGCTTCAAATGTTTATTGAACATAAGATTTTAGTGGAAAAAAATCGTTTGGGTAGAATAATGATAATTGTTTATTTATAACGCTGCATGAAAAGTTAAAATGATAATACAAGACATTGTATTCGTACAAGATATTGTACGAATAAAATTTTTTTTATTATAATTTGATAGATAATTTCATGGCATTTATTTTTTGAATATGATTTCCGGCATATGTCCGCCTCTGCTACAAGTTACATGGTTCATTCGATCATTTCAATTTTTGATTATTTTTTGCAATAAATGTGGTCGTATCAATGGTGGCATAAACATTGGCTTCAAATGCTTCAAGAGTTGCTGGTTCGTCGGTTGGCGGCATAAACCAATGACTAAACAGAGACCCATTCCTAAAGTAATCGAGCGACGTTAAACCGCACAAACGAGGAAGCCAGCTAACAGAACCCATTCTGGAAATAAAGTTGCCTCTAAATTGATTTTGCAATAAATCAGATTTATTTTTATCAAAGTAAATTTTTACAATTTCACGGTCGAAAATTTTTTTTTATATTTATCCAAACTTAAATGAGTTTATGATTTAAACCGTTCAGTTTAAAAAGAAGTACATAACACTGATTATGTACATCTTCTAAACCCTGAGGTTGATTTTCAAAACTAATAGGTTTATTTTTAAAACTTATTCGGTTTAAATTTTAAACCGCTAATCTAAAATTCGACACACTCTTTAAGCTCTAAGGTTTAAAATTAAAACATATCGGTTTTTATTTTTAAACTCAAAAGTTTATACTAAAAACTTCAGAGTATAAACTTTAAACCCTTTACTCTTAATTTTAAACTGAAGGTTTATTCTTATATTAACCCTTTAAATGAAATAGGAGCAATAAAATATAAAATATATATATATAAAATATATTTTGTTTAAAAAAATATTCTATTTATCGTTTATTCAATTTATAAAATTATATTTCATTTATAAAAAATAATGGAAGTGGCTAAGACCAGATACCTTCAAGAAAGCAGTCTTGTATCCCTTTTGATGCGAAGACTGTTAGCACTTTTTTTTCTACTTCTTGTCAAGCTTTTGTACGCTGAGTGGTGATTTGTGGAAACTGAATACAGAAATCAAGTAAAATCTGAAAGTGAGTTCATATAAGAATTTCATTTTATATTTTCAAATTTACTTTACTAACCAGTTCGGGATCCAAAAAGTAGAAAGGAAATATATTTCTTATATTGACTTTTTGCTCTAATAATTTCTTTCTATGCTGTGTTGTGCTGCTTCTAACACACAGTTCTTCTGAATCTTCTATTTCATACTTCTTTCTTTTGAAATTACGATTTTTAAGTTGACTCTGAAGGTAACCTGTATTATTATCAGGATCGAAAAAAATTTCCTAATGGGAAAAAATGAAGTGAATTCAAATAAAAGGAAGTTTTCAAAAAGCAAATTTCTTTTGCAAAAATGGGATAAGCTCCGTTGTAATTTAATATATTTAAATATATTTTCTTTAACGAAAAACACTTTAAGATATCTCCCGCACGGCTCTATACTACATGCGCATTTACCAAACGATCACGAACAATTGATGCATTTTGCATTTGCGCATTTCTTCTGAGCAAAAAAGTGGAAAAACCAAGAACTAGTGTAAACACAACTGTATAACTGCTGCGACAATATGGTGCCGCAATAAAAATTCGAGGAAAAAAACCTTTCAGTTTTAATTTAAATTTGAATAGGTTTATAATCACAACTTTTGAGTTGAAAACTGAAACTTTTCGGTTTAAATAAATTATATACGTATATTTTTGCTGATTTTAAACTCTGGGGTCTGAAAACTCAACCTTGATGGTTTCAAAATAAAACTTGCGGTTTATGTTATCAACTCACGCAGTTTATTTTCTGCGATTTAAACGTTAAAGTTGAAGCATTCAACTTCTAGAGTTTATTTTCTTATATATTACCAATTATAAACTTCAGTAGGTTTAAAAAGCCAACCTCAGAGTTTGAAAATATTGATGTAAACTCTAAAAAAGTTTACAGGGTTGAGAATTTAAACTAAAATTTTCGACCGTGTTGGAAGCTTTGCTCTAGCGTTAAACGATTCATGATGAATTGCTAAACCTTACTGAACAGAAATTTTAATAAAGTTTGACATTTTCAGCTGTCAAATCATTGTTATCGATATCGATTGTTCTTATGCAGCTTAAAACAGACGCCGATAATACATGCTGCTTTTATTACTCGAATATAACTCCGAAATCTCGTAAAAAAATCCTCCATAACTGTTTTGAATAAACATGCCGTGAAGAATGATTGTATAGACACTTGGCTTTAAAAAATCTGTTAGCAAAATGGGTACCGAATTTCTAAACAATTAGTCAAAACAATAATTTTTTATATGCTACCTAATTACGAGCAAAATATAGCTCCAGCATTGCATTTCGATGAAAAAGTGGAAGTCGGGGGATTGGGCAGCACCTAATAAAATAATAATAATGACCTAATAATGATATTTTTAATTAACTCGGTAAGTCTCTCCATAATAAAATTATAGAAATCATAGAAAAATGCCCCAGTGGTTATTAGAAATCATTTGCTAGACATGACAGTAATACATTCTCTAGCACAAATGTTAAGAGAGTAAACTCCTCTTAATGTTTCTTCGCATTTGGAGAGTTATTCAGTTTTTCAAATGGAGAATATCTTAAAATAATGTAATATGCTATGCTCTAACGCAGTCAAGAAAAATTTTGATTCCTAGGACTATTAAAATCTAATACCTTTAAAAAAAATTTATGAGTATCAACTGAATCAAAGTAGCGATTTCATTATATACAAAAACATCATATACCTTATGATCAAAAAGAGAATTTAAAAAATAAAGTAAAATTTTAATTTTTAATAATTTTCTTTATTATCGCCTTCAAAGTACTCTCCTCCTGCGGCAATACATGCAAGCCAACGCTTGATCCAATTTTCCATACAAATTTTATAGGCCGCCGAAGGTATGGCTTTCAGTTCACGCAGCAAATTCTCTTTTATGGTCTCTATGCTCTCAAAACGCGTCTATGGTCATCGCAATGGCAATTTGAGTCGGGGGCGGGGGAAGAGGAAAAAGTCACACGGGGCCATATCTGGAGAGTACGGTGCTTGGTTGATGATATTGGTGGAGTTTTTGGCTAAAAACTGCGACACAACCAACGCTGTGTGTGCCGGTGCGTTATCGCGGTGTAAAATCCATGAGTTTCAGGAATTCACAGTACACCACACCACTAATATCGAAGAAAACAGTCAGCATAACCTTGATTTTGGATCGACTTTGGCGTTCTCTTTTCGGTTTCGGCTCACCTTCGAAGAACCATTCGGTCGACTGTTGTTTGGTGGACTTGTCAAATTCATAGAGCCATGTCTTATCATCAGTTATGATGCGTTCGATGAAAGTGCGTTGAAAATCATCTCTTTGGCCACATCACAACGACACTTTTTTTTAACCAATTACAGCTTTTTTGACACCAGTCGAGAAGCGACGCGTTTCAAACCCAAAACATCACTTAAAAATTGTTCGGCCGGTGCATATGAGATGCCCAACAACACTGTAATCTCTCTAATCGGTTCACAACGATTTTCCAACACGATCTGCTTCGCCGATTCAATGTTTTCTTCAGTAACAGAAGTTGTTGGGCGGCCAGGGATCTCATCATAGTGCAAGCTTGTAGTACCGTCTTTGAACCTTTTAAACCATTCGTATCTATACATTTTCAACGTTTCGACATACTTGAACCCATTTGTAACACAAAATTTGATGCACGCACGTTGTTCTAATTTTTGATCCATTATAAAAATCGCCACACGAAAATTTTTGACTTCTTTGTATAAACGCCAAACAAAAACTAATCGTACGATATGCGTTAAACTTTGACAGAATGTGTATAATAGTGTTGCCAGCGTGAAAATAAAAAAAATTTACCCATTGGATAAGCGCGGGAATTCAAAACTTCAAAATTCTCGTTTTTTTTTGATCACATATACAATATATACATCAACAAGAATCTAATCAAGACAACTGTATTAACTTTAAACAGCACAAAAGTAAAAGTATTGGTACAGTTTAGGATGTCTTTATTTTTAAGTCCGGCGTTTAGCAAGATGAGGCATTGTCTATCTTTATTTATACAATCTTTATTTATATTTTCTTTATTATATATATTTATACAATTTTTATTCATATGTTACATTATGCAATCAAAAAAATTGTAAAATTTGGACATCAGTTAGATAAAACAAGAGTTACTATGGTGTATATCGGTGGCATATCAATAGTGCCGCGCAACAGATGATGCCCAAACGAGCACTTTTGCAAATAGAATACTCAACATAATATTCTGGATTTGAGATAAGCCCTTGGTACACCAAAGCACTTGATACTCTTGTCAAATAAAGGTAAATGTGGACTTTAAAATATAAAATTTGGCAGCTACATATCTGAAAGCGAAGTTGAGTTTTTATGTCTTGGAGTTCTTTTCATTTTCTGTTAACAAATGACACTACTTATATTATGGAAATAAGTCGGAAGTATGGTATGGTATGGTTGTAAGTAAGTATGGAAATAAGTACTTATTTTGTGGAAAATAAGTCGTGCTTTATACATATTGACTTTTTTAAATCAGAACTGCTGTTATAAAAAAATTGATTTAATGCATATGTTGAGCCAACAGTTGCTTTTAAAATATGCACACTGGCAAGAACGACATTTGTTTGAAAGTAGCAACAATGACTTTTAGTTGGCTTTTAATAAATTGAAAGAGGATTAAAAACACTTTACTACAACTTAATACAGTTATTACTAAAATTCTTTATAAGGAAAGTAAAACTTTATGATAACAGGTCTCATAAAATAGCTACTAGATGGGCACATAAAATCAAGTAAGATGACTTCTCAAGCAACGCGTTTTTAAAAATAAACCTGCGCAAATATGTTTCTTTTTGAACCGTAGGTAGATGAAATGAAAGGAGGATCGATTCCTGCTCAATTAGCAAAGAAAGTCGTTTTGATTCCACATAATTGTAAGTATAAGGCCAGGTATATTAATACTAGCCTGACGCATTAATAAATGCCAGTCATTTTATGCAAACGTCAAAAACAATAAACACAAATAATCGAATGTTTGATAATGTTAAAACTGATTTTTTCTAATTACAGCAATTAAAAAATTGATAGACAGTAGCCAATAAATACTGAAAGTGGTCAAAAAGCTAGAAGGCATGGTTAAAGCTCATATAGATCTGTTGGTTCATAAGATAGTAATAACATCATAATGCTGTCCTAATGGAATTTGAATATATTTAATTTCCCATCACTTATGATCCACTAATAGCAATGAGTAAAAAATAGAGTAAGAATGTAAGAATGTAAATGTAAACGAAAAAATCAGTCCATTTCACTCATTTTTTGGTACGTACTGTGGTATGATTAGTTTAAAATCCGACGCTGAAGACAGACGTTCTTCATTAAATCGATTTGTATGGTCAAGTTGAACATATTTGTGTGAGTTATAAAATAAATTAATTGATATAATATCATTAATGGACAGTAAGATTATCAAATAACTAATCAAATTACTGTAACTATATTCCTTTCAATTGATTGTCCAAAAAGAAGTTCCATATTAATTAATTTATGGTTTACCATAATTAAAGGTCGATGCCTACTTTCTTGGTTTTGAAGTTGAACCCTCAAATTTCTGACAAAGACAAGTTTTGTTGTATGGAATTTCACTTCATATCACATACCAGCCAGCCGAGAAGACAGCAATGCAGACAAAGAGACAGATGTCGTGACGTAAGTGTTGCAAGGGATACAGCATAGCAGCGTCATACCACAACTTTAAACAGATGTGCGTCATCTTGTTATTGTTGTTGTCATTAATGCCTTTGGGTAAGAATTACAAACATTATGCGTACGTATACCTGTCACGCCTCACGCGAGGTGTCATAAAATAATGAGTATTCAAATGAGAAACAAAAACAACTAATTAATCCGAATAGTGGTGAAGAATTCTAACATTAAAAAAAATAACAGAAAAAATAAATTTCATATAAAATAAATAATAAAAATATTACAAACTACACCAACAACAACAACAGCAAGAATAACAACATTACTAACGATGTATGCTAATCCTTTTGCAAAACCAAAACCCGAGAAATGCGTTTGGGAATGCACTTAGTGTGTGAATAGTTGTGTGCACATCCCGATAATCCTTGAAAACTAAAACTGAAGCACAGCGCGGTGCTCGATCCTAAGCAAAGAAAATCTTTAGTACCTGTTTTGTTGCTCAGTGTAAATTGAAGCATGTAAAGATAATGAGAATTACCCGAAAACAGGATGATCACTTGTGAGATCACAGCACAGCACAAGTGTCTTTTAGGTCTGCGTGAATACGTGTCTCTGTTTTTATGTGCTCATAAACATTTCCATTGTTTGCATTATGCGTTTCAAGTACCTGTACTAATCCTCTCCTGCTCTGTAATTGTCATAGCTGCCTATCTGCTGCTACCGTCGCTATCTTGGCTAATACGTAAGTGTCGAACAGGTATGGAAAGCCACACACACACCCATATACATGCATTCACGTAACGAAGCTAGTTTAAGGATAAGGATCGCACGTCAAAGAAACTCGAAGGATCGGTGATTGAAAATATTGCAGGATTTTTCAAAAACATTGCAAATGAAACTATCTGCAGATGAAGTACACGTACAGAACGTTACGCGCAATTCGGAAAATTTAGGATTTGTTAATTTTATGAATAAATGCCTTTCAAACGAAACTCACTCAAAACATTTTTGCCGTCCAAAAATATTTACGAGTTTTTCAACGTATACACATTCACACGCTTAGGGCTGACCACTACGAAAAATATTTTGTGCAAAACTCAAGGAGTAACTTTCAAGCAAAGTACTCACAGCCTCCGTCTCTGTCGCTCTTTTGCCAACTGCGCTGATTGGTGTCGGCATCGCTCTTGAAGTGTGCGTTAAGAATTCGTTAGTGTTTTCGTTTCGATTCATTTAAGTATTGCAAGTGAATATGCCCGCATGGCTGATGCTGTTCGTCGCTGTGCTGGCAACTTTTTCAACACAACAGCAAGTTGCTAGCACCTTGCGAAATACGCGCTTAACATCGTCGTATGTGAAAAGTTTGAAAACGGATATAATCGCAGTGCGCGCGCGCAGAACGGAAATGAAACCAATAACAACAAAAACTTTTTTAGAACAAAATAATAAAAATAAGTTCAGCTATACTTTGAAAAATACTGGTAATTATATAATTAACAACAATAATAAATATTATTATAAAAATAAGATCAGTGACAGCGCTATAGACTTTGACATTAGTAGTGAAAGTGAACAGATAACAAATCGCCGGCTTACAAATGAAGTAACAACGGATACGGCAGTAGATTCAGAACACCTCGACGATAATACATATAGTAATAGAAAAGTGCTCGGTGAGAAAATTAAACCAGATCTAAAAATTCTAGTCGAAATTGAAAGTAGTTTATTATCACTATTCAATATGAAAAGACCGCCAACAATAGATCGGTCCAAAATTGTAATACCAGATGCCATGAAAGAATTGTACGAACAAATAATGGGACAGGAAATAAATTCAATTAATATTCCAAAACGCGGTCTACTTACACAATCAGCGAATACTGTACGAAGTTTTACACATCAGGGTAAGTTATATTTAAAATAATACGTGGAAGGTTTAAGAGAATATGGTTTATATTTTGATTGTATTGAATATAAATAATGATAACATCAAGATAAATTTTAATTTCAGACATCGGTACTAATAAAACTAATATCTTATACTTACTCTATTTCATTTTAAATAGATTAAATATACACAAGACTCATCGAAACACTTAATCTATTTCCAGTGAAGTTCCAATACTTTAATATGATTTCTATAACATGGTTTGAAGTGGTCTGTTTGATTAAGCTTGAATAGATGATGACTTTCCAAGCTCTTCATATAAGGATATAACGTGATTTTATATAAAATAACGTGATTCGATTTTATATAATTTACTATTTTGAAGATTATCACGCCTTCAAACTTAACTGTGAGAAATTGGTTTAAGTGGTTTTTACATATAACAAGTTAAAAAAACAATTTTACTTATAATAACATGATTATTAAAAGTAAGTTGTCCCTATTTCGCTTTTCTATTCATTGTGTGAACTCCTTATTGAATGTATTGCTTTTAAAATTATCACATGAAAAGTTATGGGAAATATCTAATTTAAAAACTTTATTTGTCATTCTCAATCGGTAGAAATTAAAAATCCGTAAGACAGATTCTGTCATGCCTTGTGTTCCTGTGTTTTTCTATCTTAGTGAAACTTTCTATATCTATCCGAATAAGATATAAACTAGCATTAGAAAATTTTACTACACAAAAAATGATTAATTTATTGAGAAACTTGAATGAACACAGAAATTGTCGTGAAGATTCAGTAAGCCGTTACTCGTTGTCTTTATGCCTCTGTCTTTTTTGAATATTATCTCAATTAGATCTGCACCAATGTCACAATATTATTACTGAACAGAATATAAATTTATTTTTAAAGAATTGAAATGAATATTGAAATGACATTAAAGATTCGAGCAGTCGTTTATGGTAGTCTCTATGTCTTCATCTTCTTAGAATTTTATTTTATTTAGTTTAATTTATTGTCACAAAATTATTACCACGCAAAATATAATAATAATTTGAAAAAATACTATAGGAATGACATTGAAGACTGAATTGTCATTATCGATACTCTTAAACTTATTATTAATTTTTCTTATTTTTTTTTATTGTCAGTATAATACTGCAACTAGTTTACAAACTATTGGATATTTAAATGTAGAACACACCTTTGAAATAAATACGCGTTGTATTTTTTTTAAGTTTATTATACCTAATAACTGTCGTTATTTATTTAATTAATTATATAACAGTATATAAAAGCTTATTAAAGCTTGACAAAAATATTTATATATGTGTAGTGTTATTAACATTGTGAGAGATTTTAACTTCAACACAAACTAACAAGCAATTTTCGTTTATCAAATATAAAATTAAATTTAAAGTAAAGTTCTTAAGCTAAATACCAACAAGATCGTTGGGTAGAGTTCGATTTATTCTTTGATCTGATTGCATAGGATAAGAGAGACACATATGCCTCTGCATTTGCGTGACGCCTAAGTCTACAGGCATGAGAATTTACGAACTTAGTAATGACGTCCGCTACATATTCAATGTCGAGGTCGCGGTGAAGATACGAGTTACGTACATACCAAGACGTTTTAACAACACACCTCATTACCTTATTTTGGAAACGTTGAATAACCATACGGTTAGTTTGTTTGTGAGGCCCCAACTCTGTATAACTCCAAACGGGTCTAACGACCAGTTTATGTAATATAAGTTTGTTTTCTAGTGAGAGTTTGGATTTTTTTCCCATAAGCCAATACAGTTTCTTCCATTTAATTAAAAGCTCTTCTCATTTTATATTTTTGTATGGGATTGCACAACCATTCAGAAAAATAGGCTTATTTTGAATTTTCCAAGTTGTGAAGTTAATGTGAACAGATTTAGTAATATTAGGTTTAATTCGCCATTTCTTACACCATTTACTGACTTCAGAAATCTAGCTTGAAGTGTGTTAGTTGAAGCATCAACATCTGAATCAATATTCAGAAGAGCTGTGTCATCTGCAAAGATAGCAGTACAAACACCTAGCACTGAAGGGAGATCGGCTGTGAATATAAAATAGAGAGTTGGGCCAAGAATATTACCTTGCGGCACCCCTGCTTTGATTGTTTTCAGCTCAGATGTTATGTCATTTTGTTTGATTCGGAAGAATCTGTCAATCAAATTGAATTCCAGAAGATCGCAATATTGTTTAGGGGCGTACTTCGTAGTTTTGACAGAAGACCATTGTGTCATATTTTGTCAAATGCTTTGGAGAAATGCATCGAGAAAAACAGCAGAGCAAACTTATTTCCTTCCAACGCTTGTTCAATTACATTGGTAATTCGGTGAATTTGATCGATTGTAGAATGTTTATTTTTAAATCCGAATTGATGGGCTTTTCTGCCTCAATAAGTGTGTTAAGACATTTAGCAATAATTTTTTCGAGCAGTTTTGATAATACAGATAGAAGTGAAATTGGTCTATACGATGAGACCTAAGGCGCTGGCTTTGAGAAGCATAACATCGGCTACTTTCCAAAGACTCGGATTGTACATTAGTAGTTGAATGGATGGGGTGCAACTCCATGCTGCACGCTGTCTTGCCTGCGTGATTTTAAGGGTTTCGAGTTCAATTTCATTGACAATTTCAAGTACAATTTCAAGTGTAATAAAAAAATCAATAAAATCAGAAATCTTGGGCGATTCAGTGTGCCAATATGTTGGCGTTTCACTAGATAAAAAGTCACAGTGCATACAGTTCGCTGCTTTCAATAGTTCTTTTCCTTTGGTTGTGGTAAGCCGTGAATGTTTCTTATTGACTTAATCTTTTATAAAAGTTTTTCAATAGAACATCTTTAACCGTATAATCATAATAAATCCTAACAAAAACTGGTAGCATGTCATGTATATATATATATATTAGGGTGGCCGTAATATGTATGGGGGCAAAAAAATGTGTTCGAATTCTAGATGCCACCCCCTAAATTTATTCGAATACTCAAAAAACTACTAAATGTGAAGTTTTAGACTAATCGGATAATGTTTAGAGGTCGCTCATCGACCTTAAACTTCGGAAAAATGCCATTTTTTTACTTTTTTCAAATTTCTTCGCTCCCATCTCGCGTATTTTTCACCTTTGACTATTTGTACCAAATTGATATTATTCTTTAACATATTAGCTTTCAAATAAGGTAAAAATCAATCAATTTCGACCACAATTAACTAGATTATTACTAAAATAAGAAATCAAACTCGACGTTTATTGAAGCTTTCAAGAGCAGCATAAATATGGGAGTAAATACGAGTACGTATGAGCGAAAGCACAGTTTCTTGGACACAAAATGGTACAATATAATCAAATACTTCCTCACTATATATAATAATTGTCCACACTTGATTTGAATAATATGCACAAAATAGATTAATAAATATAATAAAAGGAAAGGAGTCCTTAAGTAAACAAAAGAAATTCTCTTAGGTGTTAAGGATGAAATAAAACTTTTTGTTACAAAGAACCACAAAAATCAATTTGCAGAGATGACTATAAAGAACTATTGGAACTAGTTATCATCTCTTTGGGAGAAAGTTCATCACCAATATTCCGTGACACTGGACCAATGCACCATGCTCGTTGGATGTGCAAAGCCCTTTACTGTTTGAAGATATATTTATTTCGAAATGAGTTCTCATTGTTATCTTTCGAAGAGCAAAAGCTCAAAGATATCTGTTTGTTCATGATACATGTTTACGTAAAATATTGGTTCAAATGTGTTATAGCATCAGAAGCAGCTTACCAAGATTTTTGTTTTATAAAAGAAATGTAAAATTATAGATGTATTGATAAGACAATATCTGAGGCTGCTATTAAGAAGATGTGTAACCATTTATTGTATTTATCCGATAAATGCATTGGTCTATCATTTTTTCATGACAACATTCCAATTAAAATTAAAAAAAGAATGGCAGATAAGTTAAAAAAAATTATATCAATGAATGTTTAAGTAGATAGTGATGATAACAATGAAAGCCACGACAATGTGGACGATATTAAAAAAGACGGAGAAAAACGAATTGTTTTGAAGACGGAGAAAGTAACCGATTTTTTATCGAAATCACTAGAGGATTTTGTGACAGCCAATACCATTAACTTTTTTAAGCGATTCAATATATCTACAGATTTCTTGAACCTAGAACCAGAAAAATGGAACCAACATACAGATTATGTACACGCGTTAAAAATTGTTCACAGTATAAGACCTGTTAATGATACGGCAGAGCGAGGAGTAAAACTTTTCGAAGAATTTAATAGAGTCCTTGGTAAAAATGAGCAAGATAAACAATATTTATTGCAAGTAATAACAGATTATAGAAAGACTTTTACAAAGTATACTAAAACAGTTTTGTCAAATAATAAATAAATTTAATATTTTTTATAAATAAATTACTTAAGGACTCCTTTCCTTTTATTATATTTATTAATCTATTTTGTGCATATTATTCAAATCAAGTGTGGACAATTATATATAGTGAGGAAGTATTTGATTGTCTTCAAATATTATATTGTACCATTTTGTGTCCAAGAAACTGTGCTTTCGCTCATACGTACTCGTATTTACTCCCATATTTATGCTGCTCTTGAAAGCTTCAATAAACGTCGAGTATGATTTCTTATTTTAGTAATAATTTAGTTAATTGTGGACGAAATTGATTGATTTTTACCTTATTTGAAAGCTAATATGTTAAAGAATAATATTAATTTGGTACAAATAGTCAAAGGTGAAAAATACGCGAGATGGGAGCGAAGAAATTTGAAAAAAGTAAAAAAATGGCATTTTTGGTAATCGGACCTCTAAACATTATCCGATTAGTCTAAAACTTCACATTTAGTAGTTTTTTGAGTATTCGAATAAATTTAGGGGGTGGCATCTAGAATTTGAACACATTCGTAAGTAACGGCCACCCTAATATATATATATATTAATATATATATATATATATATATATATATGTGTGTGTGTATGTATGTCTATATATTAATATATTCTTTTTTATTCTTGTGTTAATCAAATTATAATTATTTGTTTATATAAAATGTTTAACAAGTTTATAGATGTTGTGGTTTTTACTTAATATTTTAGAATATTTTTCCCATGTTTTATTGACTTGTCCTTGTATGACGAAAGAGGGTTCGCATTTTGTATCAAGTAATTTTTAATGCAATTTATCAGCACATCTTCAGAAATTTTATTCTTAAGATAATTATTGTAACTGCCCTTAACGAGATCTTGAGAATGAATTTTTATTAATTTTTTGAGTTAGGCCTAGTATCAATATACATTTCTCTCGAAAAATTGGCATAACAGTCTATTTAAAAAAGTTTAATGTTAATTTTTTGTATGAAACAAATGCTAGTAGTAGGCTTTACAAAACAATCTCTCTAGATACGTGACCTTTCTTATCTTAGAGGCGACTATATAAAAATTTGAATATATCTTTATTGGAAAATATGAAACAGGAAAGTTTTAACATTTTAATAAAATTAATTGTCTTCCATTTCGTTTTTTTTGTCACAGAGAACTTATTACAATAGAACTTCTTTAGAATAGTCCCTTTTTTTCATTTTCTTTCACCGTTTTTTCACAATTCAAATGGGTGACAAAATACTCTGGTGTCTTACATACATTAAGACCGAAAAGTTTTCGGAAATTCTCATTTAAAATTCGCGCGCTGTATATTTTTCGATATTTTAAGTTTATGTAGTTTGGCAGCAATTACCTTAATTACTATGCCAAAAATGAGCGCGATCTGTCAGACAGTTCGTTTACGGCAGCTGTTGAAACCAGTTCACCTCAGTAGGGCGTTGCGAAAAAAACAATGGAAAAAAATATTGAACAAAGAGTTTGCATCAAATTTTGTGTTTCGAACGAAATTTCGTGTGCAGAATCGTTGCGAATGCTACAAAAGGCTTATGGGGAATCAGTTTTATCGAAAACTCAAGTTTATGAGTGGTACAAAGCCTTCCAGGACGGTCGTACGACCGTCGAAGACATTTCGCAACGCACTACTGAGGTGAACTGGTTTCAACAGCTGCCGTAAACGAACTGTCTGACAGATCGAGCTCATTTTTGGCATAGTAATTAAGGACAGTGCTGCCAAACTACATAAACTTAAAATATCGAAAAATATACAGCGCGCGAATTTTAAATGAGAATTTCCGAAAACTTTTCAGTCTTAATGTACATATATGTTATAATGTCTATTTTATTAATTTTAAATGCTAACAATACTAAAAACTATATTGGGAAGGATCACAAAATATATTTTAAAAATGATCGTAAGTCTCATTTGAATATTGTGGACATTTATAAATTGGACTTTACAATTATGGTAGTCTCAACTATTGCATACTTGTAAACTAAACATTTGACAAAAACCCGGTCAGTTATCCTTTCCTGTCGATCTGGCATTTCAAGGTACACTAAAATAGCTAAACAGTTTTTGTTGAAGTTGATTACGAGACATTTTTTGACTTGTACCATGAATTCAAAGTCAAAATAATGGTACTTTTCATGAAAGCTGTAACAGATGTCACGCTACTTTCTTTGAATGAGATTTTTGTCAAGCCATACAATTTCCTCAGGTTTGAGTAGTCTGATGAATTATTGGATTTAACACTTTGTCAGTTCTGTAGCACAATCGGGACTATACATTGAAAGGAAGTTCTATTTTTTCAATATTTTCTGAATGGAAGTTCTGTTCTTAGGTTATCAATTTTTAATTACCGTAGTCAATAAGATAAGGAGATTCATACCGAGACTGTTCTTGTGACTTTTTGTCTGTATTTTCATTTACGAAGATCGGTGTGGATTAAAAGTTTTATTTCGAGTTTCTGCTAGAATATTCTGTGAGATCAATTGTCTACCTAAGCTTATAAAGCAGGGCTACGTTTTAAGGTCTAGTAAAATTTCACAAAAATAAAAACCGCACTTAACTACTTTAACCATTCTTATTATTTTTGTTAAATTTTTACTTATTTATATTAATTTTTTAACTTAACTTCTAGTACATATTCCGTTAACCAATTTATAAAGCAATTTCCAGACTTTTAAACTAATATGCAAATTATGTACACTACCCAATAATTATATTAGAAAATGAACTATTTTTTAAATAATATTTTCAACTTATTTTCATATGACCAGAAAACAATCGGTTGTGCAGTTAACATGTGTAGACACTTGTAAGGATAAAGGCACCTTTTTATTTAGCCGAATGACCTTGAACACAATTTAAGGGTTTTGTTTTTAATATTGTACACTTTTAGCATATGTATGAGTACAATCAGGATTCTTCATGGCAATTGCTGTAAGTCAAGTGTTAAGCGCATGCACTTAATGCTATTGTATATACCAAACAATGGAAATTATTATATCTTTGAAAATCTCAAGTGCTGAGTTGTTTAAAACTGGAAGCATAGATAACACTTCAGATTATTTCTTTTTTTTTTTTGTTTTATTAACGAATCCTAAAAAATTGTACAGAAGCGTTATGATATTGCAACTAGTATAATATTAAGGTGATACTAGCAAGCAATTTAGTTGGAGTTACATAATTAAGAGAAAAAAGCATTAATTATTTAAGATGTAGGCTCAAAGAAGCATACATGAAAAATAAAGTATGTGCTAATTTATTTCCATAAGTTCGGCTACAGTTTTCCGCTTTAACCGTCTTCGAAGAGGATTCGCCTGGAGAAGACTAGATGCTGCTACGTTAACGTGACATTGCAGGCGCTGTTTGTATGCCATTGCACATTATTTCGACTCTTCAGATATTGTTGGCATACGAAGATCAAGAATGTGGATCACTATTTCTTACGTAAAATGGTGCATTTACAATGTTTCGGAGTACCTTGTTTTGCAGGCGTTGAATAGTAGCAATATGCTTTTTGCTGGCGCACCCCCAGAACTGTAAGCCGTAAGTTCAGATTGGCTTTAGGGTATGTTTATATAAGAGGAGCTTGTTGTGCAAAGATAGTTTTGAACGTCTGCCAATGAGGTTGTATAATTTGGTTAGCTTTAGATCAAGTTTATTGCGTTTTTTCTTGACAAGAGCCTTTAAGCGCAATTTGGTGTCGAGTGTCATACCAAGGTATTTGGCTTCATCCGCGTATGGGACTACAGCGGTGTCAATGTCTATTGGTTTTTAGGAAGTCTTCTTTAAAAAAAATACTACGTGCACTGATTTGTTTTTATTTAACTTAATTCTCCATTTCTTGGCTCATGAATCAATGTGATTGACGGCCTCCTGTAGTTTGGCCATTGGGGTTTCAATAGTGCTGTCTATTGCCAATATTGCAGTATCATCGGCAAAAGTAGCGGTTACGTACTGATCTGCTGATGGAAGATCATGTGTATATACGAGATATAATAGTGGCCCCAGAATACTTCCTTGTGGTACTAAAGCGGCTATCTTTTTTAAAGGCGAAAAAGAGTTTTCGTATTTGACGTTAAAATATCGGTCATCAAGGTATGATGAAAGCACTTCATAGTACTTTGTAGGTAGCATGATTTTCAATTTTTGAAGCAAACCTGCATACCATACCTTGTCGAAAGTTTGTGACACATCGAGGAATACGGCAGAACATTCTTTTTTCTCTTCCATCGCGTTTTCTATGGTGCTAACAAATCTATGCAGTTGGTCAATTGTTGAGTGTTTTTTCCTAAAACTAAACTGATGGATTGAAATCAATTTTTTTTCTTCTATTTTCCTCTATACTTCAGATAATGATATTGCGATTAAATACTTTTTTCTGAAATTTTAATATCCTTGTTGCTTACCGCACTCTATGCTAACCATACTCTTAACTTTATGAAATTTAAATACTGTGCATGTTATAGCATTCAATACATTATATACGTGGTATTTTGTATGCTTTATGCAAATGCAATTGAGGTAGGATAGTTTATAAAATAAATATAATATAAAATATTTACTATATATAAAATATATATAAAAATAAAATAAATAAAATATAAAATATATTTACTTATATTATAAATTATTATATAGTATAAAATATTTACTTATTTTACAATATATTATTTTATAATTTATAATATCTTGTTTATATAATATTACTAACATTCTTAAGTGGCTTTGACAATCCGTTGCTATATTTCCGTTCATTAAGTGCAGTAAATAATCTCTCAATCTTATCAATTCACCGCAAACATGATCTGCTGAAAAGATGATGATGGTGAAGATGATGGTCTTCTTTTTCAGACTGCTTTTTACTTTATTTTTTGCTAGAGCATTGTGTTTCTTATAGCGCTTCTTGTTCACGAAATGGTCAAGTTAGCGATGGGCTAACCTTTTTGATACCGCTTTCATCTTAAGAATTGTCTTTTAGAAGAATTATCTTCTTTTTTTCTCTTATTAGAATTATCACCATGACAGCAAAGCTATGTTTTAACCATTTTTGACATGTACTAATTTTAATAAATTAATATTGTAATTACGTTTTTTTTGTAAACTATTTATTTTCAATTATTATAGCCTAACAAATTAATAAATAAAAGAAAACTACTAAAAAGTCTATTTTCTTTATTTTCCTTTCTTTTCAGAAAGCAAATTAGATGAAAAATTCCCGCATTATCATCGATTCCGTCTGAGATTTGATGTGACTACCATACCAAAAGCAGAAAAGCTTACGGCTGCCGAGTTACAATTAACGCGCGACAAAGTTGTGAGAACTTCACATCGTCCAAATCAAGCGCTACGTAAACGCTATCAGATATTAGTCTATGACATAACCGAAGTCGGTGTGCGCAATAAACGGGAATCAAGCTATTTACTCTTGGATAACAAGAGTGTACATGCCAACTGCACCGACGCTATCAGTTTGGACGTACAACCAGCCGTCGATCGTTGGCTGAAACATCCAAAGCAGAACTATGGCCTGTTGGTGGAAATTCGAGTAATGCGCACTTTTAAACCTGCACCAGTTCATCATATTAGATTACGTCGCAATGCGGATGAATCGCGTGATAGTTGGAAACATAAACAGCCCGTGCTCTTTGCTTACACTGATGACGAAACTCATAAGCCACGTAACTTACTTGAGCCAAGTAAGCGTACCAAACGTGCAGGACACAACCGTCGACGGCAACGCAACAAAGGCGACAGTATTTGCAGTCGACATTCGTTGTACGTTGACTTTGCTGATGTTGGCTGGAGTGATTGGATTGTTGCTCCTCCAGGTTACGATGCTTTTTTTTGCCATGGAAAATGTCCATTTCCAATGGCTGATCATCTGAATGCAACAAATCATGCGGTTTTGCAGAACTTAGTACATTACATAGATCCAGCTGAAACGCCTGAACCATGTTGTGTGCCCACGCAACTGGACAGTATATCCATACTGTACCTCAACGATCAAAATACTGTGGTTCTGAAAAACTATCAGGACATGACAGTGATTGGCTGTGGTTGTCGATAGGCATAAAATCAAGTAAAACTCAAATACTGGACACAAGAAAGCATTCCGAGCAAATGGTTCACAATGTCACTCCAGTGACTGTCAGACTGTAATCTCAGTGAGTGCAAAAGTTGGCTTGGATCACGTTTACAGTTCAAGTCACTCAACATTGAATAGCACATGGCTAATGGGTTGAGTGCAAAAATGTACTAAAGGCACTCATTGTAGGGATGCAATATTGGAACTGTGCCGAATCATACTTGAGCAAAGAGAGAATTGATAGTATACCAAATTTATTGTTTTCCTTTTTAATATCCTTTTTAAAATGTTGTTAATTAGTGCAAGTAAATATATATATATTTTTTTATTTACCTGAGTCGTAAGTGTTAAAAACGCAAGCAAATTTAACTTAATCAAACGCAATGTAAATATTCTATTTATCAAACGTAAGACTAACAATATCTACTTAAATAAATAAATTTAAAGAATCGTATGTAAATAACAAATATTTATTTATTATGTATTATATTTTAGTAATTTATTATTTATAAAAGAAATTAATAATATTTTTGATTATCAAAGTGAAGTTGTCGAGTTATTTTATTTTTGTACAGGACCGCAAAGTGCATAAGGACCTTTTTGAATCTTTAATGTCGATTTTTTGCCACAAAAGTTGACTGGCGCACATGTTTTTGACTTCAAAACTCTTACATTGAATAATGTAAGAATTATTGCGACTTAAAGTACATTGAGCCGGACTTGCACATTATTTTAGTATGGTGTTAAGCAAGGACATTCGCACAAAAGTGCCCAGATAACTAGTAGCAGAATTCAACGAAAACTGAATCGACCAAAGGATGAGTTTTTACATTTCATTCGATATATGCACTGAGTACCCGTACAATCAAATGTATATCCTTAGCGGCTTTTTATTGTTACTGTGCCTTGTATGTTTGATGTTGATAGGTAAATACAGATGAAGATATTTAATAAAGTATCTGCACAGAATATCTGAGTAAAAACAATAAATAACCAGTAATTAATTTGAATTATTTCTTGAACAACTTTAAGTATTGCTTTATTTCATATACCTCCATTGCAAATTCATGAACTGACACCTTCCCGTTAAATACTAGTCCACCATAAAGTAGCAATCTTTCTTTTAATTATAAATTAGTAGTGCCAGCTACTAAACTTGTTCAAAAAAAGTATCAACATTAATACTTTCGCTAGATGGGACTTTTCAAGGACCTTACCTAATGCAGACTTAAAGCAACTGCATGGTAAGTGATAAATGTCAAGTGTGTAATATTTTTGTAACAGGAGGCTTATTTAAGATGCGTTTAAAAGGTAGAATCTGAGACGCTGCTTCTAAAACTCAAGAAAAACTTGTGATTCACTGGTAGTAGCAGCAAAATAGTAAGCTTTTGGAAGTAGTTGTTTGCTATTCTAAAGTTTAGTAGAATACAGACACTGCGAATACATTACGTTTTAAGTTGAGTTACATATTTCAGCATATTTAAACTAAGAATATGCTCTCTATTACGGTGGATCTTATATATCTAAAGAACCTAATTAACTATAGTAAGCTCAAATAATTCTTTGCTCAATAATATGCTATTAATTGGACTCTACATAATAATTCAGTTTGGAGTCGCTTGGAGTCTATTAGCACAGAGAATCCTTAAAGGGAATATTGTTGTTACTGTAGTTGGCGAAGCAAATGTAGCAGGTAGACTACAATTCTTTGCTCAATAATATGCTATTAATTGGACTCTACATAATAATTCAGTTTGGAGTCGCCTGGAGTCTATTAGCACAGAGAATCCTTAAAGGGAATATTGTTGTTACTGTAGTTGGCGAAGCAAATGTAGCAGGTAGACTAGCATCCGAGGTGAAGAAATTAAGAACTGCCAATGTTTTGGTTTTATACATACCAAAAACTCAGAATACTTAACTTACGAAGTACTGGAACAACAGAAAAAAGTAACATTGGCAGGTGACTTGAGTGTTGCCTGTACAGAGTCTAAAGTTCTTATAATCTGTCATGAAATCTTTACACCTAAACTGCGTTCTTCAATTTGTAGTAGCTTTACAAACACTAGTATGCTTGCTAAATGTATTTGAAAGTATTTTGTTAAAGAAAAACTAAATTGTGACACTGAAGAATATTTTAAACGTGTACTCTTTCGATCATAACTCGAAATGCTATGCATAGGGTCCCCCTATAAGTAGTATTAATAATTGGCTATACTAACATATTGTAGTATTACTGTCAGAGTGATAACGACACATAACCTAATGTTCCTTCGAGTATTTTACGTACTTTGAATAAGTCAAATAACGTAATTGTTGGTACGATTAAACGCGGTCAAAGATATACACTAGAACATACTATAAGCAATGTATGAGGTATTTTAATGCTTAAAGAATAATATAAATATTTAAAATAATAAATATTTAATATAAATATTTGGATTTTGCTTTTCAAATAAGAAAAGGTAGCAAGAGTAATTATTGAACTTATAAATTTTATTACAAGAAATGCACGCAAAAGAAAATCAACCAACCTATTTTAATCAATCGCAATGATAATGGTGAAACATATGATGACTAGTACTATATAGTTCCGAATCATTGAAGTCAAGACGAGAAATATTTCAATTTCCAAATACCCAATTATCAAACGTAATCAATCTTATACCTGTAGAAATTCCTTAACTCATACAAGAGAAGAGAAACAATAGAATGGAGTAACAGTAACAGAGAAATGACGTGGTCGGTAGGACACCGTTTGGAAGTACAATTTTTTCATGTTTTCCAAATTCCTTCTTTCTACAAAAAAAGTAAAGACATTCGTATTTATTTATAATATTTAAAAGTACTTATTTCCGTACGAAACTACAGATATATACAGAGTTAGACATTAAGAGATGATTAACGAGTGAAGCAAAACACAACTTTTGATGTTAAATTAGATTCACTTTTATTATTACTATTTACACAATATTTCACAATGTTCACGAATGAATAAATTAAGAGAGAGAGAGAGATTGCACCACTGCTGCGCACGCCTTTAGTGCAATTTTCAAAAGAGATCTTCAAGGTGAAATTACGTTTGCAGTTGAAAGAATTGTACGCCACGTCACTATCTCTACGAATGTCACTATATAATTAGTGATTCTGGCACTGATTAAACATTCTCAAAACAAATCGAACTGGCAACCGAATTCGTCGGCTGCTAGACGATGTTTGAGTTTTATTTGAAGGATACTTCTGGTTTTTCTCGTCTGGTTTTCGATATGCAAAAGACTGTTATGCCGTCTGCTGTTGATCTGTTTTTTGCTCGTCAACACAGAGATAGCAGCTTTGATAGGGATCTATACTTACACGTACTAGTTTGTCTTTTCGTAGAATAGTCATCAAGTTATCGTCGAGATCGGTTACCTTAAATGGTCCATCGTAAGGTAGTTTGAGAGGTGGTCGAAGAGCGTCATGGCGTAGACAAACATGAGTACATTTTTTAAAATCCATGTCAAATGTAATTTTAGATTTTTGTATGAATTATCGTAGTAACAATTTGTTTGTATTATTTTGTTTGAATTATCATGAATTATCATAGTAATAATCTGTTTGTATTACTTTGTATAATAATTATTTTGTTTAAAATATATATTGTTGTAAAAAATTATTTTTGTCAATGAAATGCCTAAAACACGTCACACGCTTGTGTTTGCACATGAAAACAAAAGCGTCAAATTTCGTTTGTAAGAAAATGCACACTTGCAGTATGTAACAAGATCATTGTTTGGCATTCATAGCCAAGTTTATTTTAGTTAATTTAGTTATTGTAAATTGAATATTAATTTTGAAATAAAAGGCATTCAGGTGTTCAATAATTAGGATCATTCAAATGCAATCAACGAAATCTCTGAATTCACTGATTTTTGATGGGATCAACATAAGTACTGGATTGAGGTGTTCAGTACATGCAAACATTTGATTCAAACATTTGGTCACACATTTTGATATCCTCGACGTGATCCTGATAGAAAAACACTATTGGCACTGGCAAGAGAGAGTTTCAAGTGAGCAAGTAATTTGTATCAATAAAAAAGGTAAAAGCAACCAGTGTGAGCCTCCTCTGATACTTTTCATAAAACATTTTGATCAATCATTTTTGGCGACCTCGTAAAAAGGACAGCAGCACTAGACTGGCCTGACGCAGCAGTGGTCAACAGTCAACATTCAGCAGTCAATATTCAGCGTTTGAAGTACGTTTAGCAAGGACTCAAGATCAACGATGGCAACAATCAAAACAGCAGACAACTTTGATGAAGGTGCCAGCAACCAAATAGCGTAACAGCCACAACTATTGTCTACGACAAATGGTTTAATACGAAATATCTGCTCGAATGGCAAGTTTTAAAAAGGATTGTACAGAGTTTTTCGGAGAGCCAAGGCTTACAGTCAATGCAATATTACGAAGTCAAATCAAATACGATCATGCAACAATGGAATCAACTTAGATGTTTGCATGATGAACTGTGGGATAACTTGTAAAATCCACTGGCTTTTGGATTTAACCAAGGGGTATATTACCAAATTGGAGATTTGTGCATTGTGCAACAATGCTTGTTAGAGCTCGCCATTAACTTTGAACAACAACAAAACAAACAATCAGAAGTAGCAGAAACAAATATGCGTTCCTCACTGCCATTGCCAAAGGTAACAATCCCAAATTTTAATGGGAATTACTTGAAATTGAGACAATTTTTTGACTTG
Organism: Teleopsis dalmanni; assembly: GCF_002237135.1. Lineage (NCBI taxonomy): Eukaryota > Metazoa > Arthropoda > Insecta > Diptera > Diopsidae > Teleopsis > Teleopsis dalmanni. Next base: position 250,941 of record NC_051848.1, read on the forward strand.
CTCACGCAAATGGTAGATAAACTTCCGTTACCAGATACTCAAACAAGGAGGTATTTGAAATTGCATGTTACAGGTGTAGACGAAAAATGGATCAGTCATTTCAGCATAATGGAGGAAAACTATTCTGCAGCCTGGACATTATTGCAAGACCATTATAACCAGAAAAGTGTCTTGGCGTCCACCTTAATTGATGAACTATTAAATCAACCAACAATAAGAGAATGCCTATTAACACTGAACAATCTTGGCGTTCAACCTATTTTCCGGGACCCAATTTGGCTCCAGGTACTAATAAAAAAACTCGAACGGACGATGCTTATTAGGTGTGAGCAATCACTGTCAAAACCAAAGGATATTCAAAATATTCGAGTTTTTAGCCTTCTTAGAGCTACAATTTCAATTGATGGAAGTAGTAGAACAAAAAGATAAGGTGGGCATCAAAATTAAATCAGACCAAAATAAATCAGTTTCGTCGGCTGTAATAGTTCTCAAAGGAAATAACAATTGTAAACTATGCAATGTAGACAGGCACCCACTTTACCATTGCCGAAAATTCTCGCAATTTTCGCCAGCTCAACGATTGGATTGGATAAAAAACCAGCAGCTCTGTTTCAACTATTTTAAAAATGATTATGTGATGAATAAACATTCAACCTAGTTCAAGTATATACAATACCGCAGTTATCAGAGCAACAGCAAATAACTCCACAGATCATCGTGATTATGTTTTTTCGCCAACTGCAAGAGTCAAAATAACTACAGCTAATGGAAATACAAGTAAATTTCGAGCATTACTAGACACTGGTTAACAAGTGTACGTAGTCTTTGAACGCCTTGTCAAAAAGTTCAATAATTCAAAAACGAAATCATTACTGTGCAATGAAGGTGTAAGAAAGGTGCAGAAAAATGCAACATAACGAGTCAAACTGCAGTTCTTTAACTCAAGGTATACTACAGATGTGGAAGCGTTTGTACTTTCAAATATAGTTCTACCTCAACCAAGTTCCAACTTCGGTGCAGAGTTTTATTTCAGTCTGTTAAATAAGGATAAAATCACGCTTTTTCCTGCCTTTCCAGTCTTGCAAAATTCAACACTTGGCTGGATTGTTAGTGGCAAGGGTGCATCAAATACAGACACATCAAACAATTTTTGGCAATTTTTGGCGGTGGATTTGCGACTACAAAATGACGATTAGAGCAGTGAATGCTAGGCGCGCTGGTTCTAGCTACGATTCACTAATATGGTGCGTAAGCAAGGCGCACGACTACTTCTGCCAGTGCTATGAGAGCGGTGAACGTGGAATTTGGCTTTTAGGAGATGCTGGCTACTCCCTTCAGCCATTTTTGCTAACGCCATACAGAGATCCGCAGCCTGGAACGCAGGAGCATAAATTTAACGTGAAACACGCATCTGCACGCAATGTTATTGAACGAGCAATTGGCGTGTTGAAAAGCCGCTTCAGGTGTCTAGCCCGACTTCTTCAATACCAGCCCGAAAAAGTTTCCAAAATGATTAATGTATGCTGTGCGCTACATAATATTTGTAGATACTACAAGGTACAGGATGTCAAAGACGTTCTCTTTGCTAATGAAGATGAAGAGGAACTAAGTGAAATATCGGCTAGTAGAGAAGCAAATACAATAAGAGATGACATTGCTAATAGCTTGCGTTAGTAGTATTTAAGGAAAATTTTTATTAAAACAAAAAAATGAATAAATTCTTAAAATATTTTATTTTATTTATTGGAGCTTAAAATTAAAAAAAAAAATTATCAAAATTATTATTTTCTTTATTTACATAACTTGAAACTGATTTAATTCAAAAAAAATGTAATTATACTTACATGTTATTTTCACTACTTTTAAATTCACAACTATTTCGATAAGTGTTTTTAATCACATGTTTTTATGCGGATTCGGTTTCTAGAACCAGCAAATTCATTCGATTTCATTTGTGAAATCGCAAATGAATCGATAAAAGCAGAGCACCAAAATGTGAATTTAAATTGAAATCGAATTTTTTTATGCGGATTCGAATTCTAGAGCATGCCTGAATAATATAATTTCATTTTTTAATTTCATTAAAATGCATAATTAGCATTTTTATATGACAAATACCAGAAGAACATAATATTCAGGTAGGTTAGTGTTTAGATTAGAATAAGTATAAATATTATAAAATTTTAATAAAGAAATTTAGATTCAACCTAAACATTGGGTCTCATTAGTCACATTATTGAAGTTGCCTAGTTTACATTACGAACTTTGCTGGCTGGAATCGACTTTGAGCGCAAAACCAGCAACCAAAGTCGATTTTGCCATATAAAAATAGGCACAACAAAACTTGAACTTTGTCAGATAGTTGGCTTCATTTAATACATTTTCTTGAATACAGTGCTGAATTTAATGCGTTATCGATAAGTTTTTGGTATAAAAATGGCGAAATGACATTTCGTTTTGTTTACATTGTTGACTTGTTTTTACGAATTTTTTGACTCGTCTTTACAAAAGATATGTAAGTAAATTTAAGTAAATGTAAAATATGTAGAAATTGTGGAAATTATTAGGTTTTTATTATATATACATACATATGTATATGTTTTTAATATAATATAATTAACAGGAGTGATAATAAAAAGCACCATTTAGCGTAGATGGTTAAAGAGAAGTGTTTGTCGTTGGAGCTCCATGAGTCAATACAGTAGACAGTAGACTCAGTACAGTAGAGTCAATACAGTAGAAATATTGATGGTAAATAAATTTATCCTAAATATACCCAACACATACATAGGTAATATAAACGTAAACATACCCCACACAAACTCTCATACCAATGCATCCCTTATATAAATCTATATTAATCAACAAAAATTAAAATTAAAATTACAATTAAAATTAAATAAACATTTAATATTAAGCCATTAAACATGTTCAACATATTAAACACATTAAAGATTACAAGATTTTACTACAATCATAACACATAAATATTAAAACAAATCAATAAAGTTATCAAAATTATATCCAATGAAACTTCACCAAAAATACTATAAAGTACTACAATATTAATTCTATTAAATCTATTTACTAAACGTCTTATCAGTTAACACACACGTCCATATAATATGGAATTAAACATTCCAACAAACTTCCATTCGAAAGCTGAAATAAGTTCCAATCCTCTGTCGGTTCCCACTGACGCGTTTCGCCTGGGAACCACCCAGGCTCATCAGAGTGGATATGGGACAATTAAAATTCAAACATAATGTCATATGTCACTATATTGTCCGTGTAAGAGAAAGTATGTATGTTTCTTATCACTACCAACCACCACGTGATACAATATCTACATATCTACTTACATAATTTACATAACTCATAAATTTACATAATTTGCAAGTAAATAGTTACAACCAAACTCAATAACCCGTATAAATTCTTACCAAACAACTATCCTGCCACACAACCATCACCACATCTCAAACTAAAATATCAAATCACCATTATAACATTATAATTTATCATAACCAATAAGGTCATTAGGTTACCTAAAAAATAATCACTTCAAACTTGTATATGCCTAACTACATCAGAAACACTCCCTCCGCTGATGCTTGCAATTCCTTCCCTTACCAGCCATAACTTGACTATCTCCGGAAAATGCTGCCATTATCCAACTCCGTCTTTTTTATTATAATTAACACCCGCACTTTAAAATATTGCAAACAACCAAATTAAACTACACTAAAAACACTGCGTTCCGTCACCATCGAAAAAACACGCAAAATAGTATAAAGAAAAATAGTATAAAGAAAAACAATTATCTGTTATTAAAACAGCACCATCATCACCGCGTACGGCCGTATAATTCTTTCTGAAATTCTTATTTGAAAATATAAACACCACCTTCCCATTCTCATTTCTCTACTCCTACATTGAAACTTGCGCCAAATAATATTGACGCTTTCTATACCATAAAAACATTCCCTCAAACTTCTCTACATAAACTCTCCTCCATCAGAAAAACTATACAATAATATTTCTACATCTCACTTACATTTCTCCATATACAACATAATACAGATACTAATATACCACCAACTGCAAAGATCAGTCTCACCTCTCAACTCTCTCGCCAACATATGCCATTATACTCATTAAACTTTACCTCCAACAATTTCTTACTATACACTACTCATTCTTACCATATTCAACAACCAATTATTCATATGTATAAAGATGCACTATCATTGTTTACAAGTTTTCAGGTTGCCATGCATCTATTATAGTTCATCTTATTATGCAAATTGCACCACTCCTCCTTAGCATCAGCTTGCTTTACTGTGCTTTTTTTGAACAAAATTCATGCTAATTCTGAACCTTTGTTTACCATTCTTTTTCGCCGTTAATATTATTTTCTTCCACTATTTATTTATATCCCTCTCTGGTCTCAATATGTTTAGCTTAATCAGTTGAAAGTTACATATCGAACTGATAACATCTCATCAAAGCTCATCACACTCCGCGCACATCTCCCCGTCATACAGCTAATTACGGTTACCTTATCATCAGCCGCTCATTTAAACTTCTTTTACACATTTTCTGCGTTACTGCGCTGCTTTTAAATCAACTCGCGTCAGCATAATTTCAAAGTGAGTACAATAATAATATTGCAAAATTCACTTACGTTGAATACATCTTCTCATCCACCGATGGACTAATAAAATAAGAAAATAACAAAATTCAACCCTACTCCTTCTTTTTTAGTTGCTTCGACACCATATCTTGGTCTCCCATCATTCGAAACCCAAAGCCGTTCCATCAATCAAAGGTTCAAAGCTCTGCTGAACTGAGATCATTCCAAAGTCGACCATAGATGTTCTCAGATTACACCTAATTTTGGGACCAGTTTGTGTGGTGGAGCCCGCATAAATATGGTAATAAATATACAGAAGTAGACAATATTTCGGGGGTATCATTATATGGTAGGAAGTTAAAAGAAGCTAGTCGTGGTATAATACACCAGTGTATCAGGACGTTTATATAGGTGATAGTAGTACCATAAGAGTAGTAATAGGTGTTAATAGTTAAAAGATATTTGGATGATAGTAATGAAGTATAGACATAGGTGATCGCAAGGTTAGATGATTATAATCTATGATGAGATATAGGATGATATAAATTTTTTTATTTTATTTTATTTTATTTTATTTTTATTTTACATTATTTTATTTTATTTTATTTTATTTTATTTTATTTTATTTTATTTTATTTTATTTTATTTTATTTTATTTTATTTTATTTTATTTTATTTTATTTTATTTTATTTTATTATTATTATTATTATTTCATTATATTATTTATTTAATTACTTTCATTTTATTTATTTTATTTTTGAGCTCTAGTCTGATACGTCATTACCTTTAAATTGGGTTGGTGTTGTGGGGTTTTTTCTTATTGTTGAACTTTAGGTGTGATATGTTGGTTGATGGTTTAAATTAGACTGTAACAGTTCTTTTTTGATTGTCAATTTTTACGGCTGGCATCTTTTGGATAAAGTAGTGTGCTAGTTAATGTACTAATTTTATATATATATATATATATAGTTTTTTCTATACAATATTTTTGTTTGGATTTGAGAGGTTGAGACAGTTATGTTTTTGTAGTTGCTTGTTTTTTAATCGTTCAATAAAATTGATGGAATATGCATGGTGCGCGAGTGCAGTGTATAGATATAAAAAATATATATGAGAATATAGAAAAGATGTATATATTGAGTATATTGAGTATATATATATAAATATATTGTTTAGTTAATAAGTATAAAAAATGTAAGGAATTAGCATAAATGTAAGTAGTATTTGAATTTTATAATGATAAGTGGACAGAATCGTATATACTTGATACATGACTACGAACGTATTTTTTCAATCCACTCTGATGAGTGTGGGTAGTTCCCAGACGAAACGCGTCAGTGGTAACTGTTAGAGGACTGAGATTTTTAGCTCCTGAAAAGGAGTTCGTAGGTTTCAAATCCATTCTGTACGGACGTTTGTGTGGACTGATAAGACTTTTAATTTTTTAATTTTTAATTTTTTTTTAATTTTTTTAATTTTTAATTTTTAATCTTTAATTTATAATATTTTATAATATTTAAAATAATGTTTTAATAATTTTTGATATTTTTAATAATTTTGTAATGTTAATATTTTATTTTTAGTATTTTGTTTTGTTTTAATACCTTTAATATATTTGATGTATTCTGTAGTAATGTTGTAATATTATTAATATATTAAACATGTTTAATTGTTTATGGTTTGCTTACTTAGTAAATATACATTACAGTAGCTATATATATATATTTTTTGGGGTATGCTTAAAATATTATATTTGCAATCAACAGTTCTTAAGGATTAGGGAATAGGGTTATTGACCTTAGCGTCACTCGCGGGTGTTTGCCAGTTGGTAGAACGCCTAAGGTTGAACACTAATACCAAGGTCTGTTGGTGTTAGGGTTGAACAGGAAATAAAGCTCAGGCCAGACTATGTGCGGCCTTAGGTTTGTTTCTGAAATAAGGTACTTGACTATTTTTATCGTTCAGTGAGAGCGGTGAAGGGGTTAATGTGCTGTATAAACATTACAATAATATAAGTAAGCCAAATGATTATTGGGATGACGTCATATTTTGTGAAGAAACTAAAATGCTATATTATAATGATGTACTTAGTAGAGTATGGAGAAAGCCATTAAAAGCGCTGGAAAACAGAAATATAGTTCCTACTGTAAAATTTGGCAAACTTTGAATTATGATTTGGGGATGTATTTCCACCAAGGGCGTTGGAGATCTTGTATTTATTGAAAATACAATGGATGCAAAAGGATATTAAAATATATTGCGCAATCATTTAATCAGCAGCGCAAATAATTTTGACTTCATTCAAGGCAATAAGCCAAAGTTTAAATTTTATCAAGACAATGATCCCAAACATAAGGCGCATATGGTGAAGATGTGGCTACTATTTAACTTTTTGGCTTCATTCAAGGCAATAAGCCAAAGTTTAAATTTTATCAAGACAATGATTCCAAACATAAGGCGCATATGCTGAAGATGTGGCTACTATTTAACTGCAACAAAGTCATCGATACGCCTGCTCAGAGCCCAGATCTAAACCCCATTGAAAATTTGTGGGCTTATTTAAAAAAAAAAAGTAGCTAAACAACACCCTAAAACTCTATCACAGCTAAAGGCAGCTATTTTACAGGAGTGGTCTAAAATACCCATTAATTATGATGTGCCCAAGCTGATAAATTCAATGAATAGAAGACTGTAAGACGTAATAGACTCAAAAGGAGGTCCAACGAAATATTAATTGATATAAATATACTTATTTAATATCACTGTAAAGTGAAAACAACCGTTTATTTCATTTGTAAAAATACTTTCTTGACACTAGTATTTTTAAGTTTTTTTTATTTTCGTTATTTTTATTGTTGTTGTAACATTAAATGAATAAGTTTTTTGTCTTATTTTAAGATTAAATATGTTGCGTCGACTTATAAAATGTTTTGATGCTCCAATGAAAGCATTTGTTGATAAATCGGTCACTAACTCGAAAAATGCCACTTGCGTGGCAAAGCAACAAAAGACAGCAATATATGCTTTTATTGGGCTTTTGCCTCTCACCTTATAGTAGATCCAAAATGGTCCGCAATAATCTACCACAGCATTAATGAATGGTCTTGCAGGAGTTATTCTTGGTTCTTGTAAATTGCCCATAATTTATTGACATAGTTGCTGACGTGCTTTGTTGCATCGAATGCATTGCTGTAGTACTGACAAAAATGTAATTATCCGTTACTTTGTATTCGTTACTCAAGAAATACCAGAGTAACGAATAAAGATTTTTTATTGTATTCGTTACTTTTACTCATATTACCAATGAGTAGTATTTGTTATAACTACTCTTTCGAGTACTTGATAACGACTACTTTTAAGCAGTTGTTTTCGCGGTATACGAGTAATAATAACTTCTTTATTTTCAACAAATTTTTTTTTTGGTTTTCAAATGCATTAAAAATGTCTGGGAACATTAATATAAAAAAAGTAAAACATTAGGAAGTGAAAAGCTAAATGCAAGATATGCGGATCAAAATATTCAATAAAAAAATTATTCTAATATTAAAACTATAATTTATTATAATTAATATACATGCTTCTAAAAATTCTTTGTATTGCCAAAAAAAAACATTGAAACTTCAGTAACGAAACTGCAGTAACGAATACTAAGTAACGAATAAAAGTTAACATCCAATGAAGTTGAGATGCCAGTTCCATTGAGTTGTAGGGTGTTTAACTACGCCGAGTTACTTCGGTCTGGAGAGCTCTCTTAGTAGGAAAAGAGAGCTTGATTTTAAAAATAATATATAATTAAACTAATTTTCTTAAAATTTTGCAAAGGAAAAAGAAATGTGCAAATGCACAAATTATTGGTATAAACTATAAATAAACTTTGTAATAAAAATCAAGTAAAAAACTTTTAATAGTTAAAGCAACAACAATTATAAAAAAAAGGTTGAAAAACAAGTATGCAAATGCGCAACTTTTTATTAAAAACTATATAAAAAATTTGTAACAAATTTTAAGTGCTAAAAAAACTTCTAAAAAATTAAAACAACAAACTCTGTTTGCATACAAAAAAGTAATGTGAAAATTATAAAAAATTATTAGTAATTTAATTATTTGTAAATAATTTAAGTAGTAGATTATAAGTATAATTTTGATTGAATTGTTTAATTTTATTAGAGATCCTTTTGAACTCAATACTAAATAAAATTAATTTACATACTCGAAAAGTAATGGGCAGTTACAAATACGTGAAAGTAAGGAAGTTTGGCACCACTACATCGCTGAACCGTCGCTCGTGCTGTTGATTTACCTTTAATCGTCCAAAAACCTTGTCGTACTGTACTCATTAGTGCATGAGGACATTTAGTACCTTGAATGTGACATATTATAGTGATTAATGCTGCTTCCAATTCGTTAGCATTGAGTGCTATATATATGGCACCTGAGTTGCTACAGCTATAACTTTTTTCTTCTCCTGATCAACTGGAACTTGTAATGATGACTAAAACCTTAGTAGCCATACTTCCTGTCTTCCATGCAAGAAGAACGGTGCACATGTTGACAACGCCTTTGCTGAAAGTCCTCTTAATAACACATCAGCTGGGTTGTCCTTTGACCTAACATGTCGCCGCTGCGTAGACAGAGTTAATGTGTGGATTCTTGCCACCCTGTTAGCTACAAGTGTTTAAAATGATGAGGACTATGAATTGATCCAAGACAACACAATTTCTGAATCAGTCCACAAAAATACTGGCTGATCCTTCTCCTGAAGATCGCTTTTGACTCTTACTGAGAGTTTCACTGCTAGGACTGCAGCACATAACTCTAGTCAAGTAGCGTTTGCTTTCTGAGTGATGTTACTCTTGATTCTGCACATAATAGTCGCACTATTTTTCTACCATATTTTAAATTGTTCTGAAATATGCTACAGCACCAAATGCTTTTTCGGATGCGTCAGCAAAAATGTGTAGCTGTGTTGACGATGGAACCTCGCCTCTGAAGATATGCCTTGCGACTTGAAGGTTTTCATGAGTACTTAAGTTTTCTCTAAATGTTAACCATGTTGTACGAAAATCTGTAGGTAGTGGTTCATCCCAAGATCATTTCAACAGCCAAAAATATTGAATGAAAATCTTCGCCTTCAATATTAGTGGAGCTAATAAACCAAGTTGGTCGAACAATTTAGCTAAATCAGAACTAACAACTCTCTTCGTGTAACATTTAACAACAACTTTTGATATTAGATTCACTTAAATTCACTTTTATTATTACTATTTACACAATATTTCACAATGTTCATGAATTATTGAATTTAAAGAGAGAGAGAGAGAGACTGTACGGCTTATTTGATGCAGACCAAAATATTTTGAAAAGTTTTATTTTTTTAAAAATATTTCGCAAAATTAAAAAAACAAAGTACACAGAGTTATTGTTTATAGTGTTTTAATTCATTTCCAAAAACAAAAACCCAAAAATCTTTTTCCATTCCTGTGTAATGCAAAAAAACCAAAAAACAATGAAAAATTCATATCACAGCTTAAATGATTCAGTTAAGAATACTGTTAATATCGTTGTCATTTCAGACGGAAATAAAAATATTCTTATTTTGCGATCATTTGTTATCATGATTTTAAGGTAAAATACTAAAAAAATGAAAATGGATGCATTTTATTAATCATGGAACGGCGTACATCAATTAAAACGCGAGATTTGACATTGCAGCATTTAAAAAGAGAATTTCTCAACGTAATATAGCTGAAATGGTAAATCTAAGCTCCTCAACAGTTCAGTACATAATTGAACACTTATTACATAAAAATCGTTAACAAAATATGGGACGAAAGGCTTCCAATCAAATTTTTACAGTAAAAGAATCGAGATGGTTAGTAAACTAAATTCGAAATATATATCAATAGATGCCCCAAAGTTGGAAGACGTATACAAAAAAGATTTAGGGAAGACTTGTCATCCTGAAACCGTCCGCGGTATATTGGGATAATTATATTTTAATGGAAGTATAGCTCGAAGTAAGCCATTTGTAAATTTAAAAAAATAATCAAAAGTTGCAGTTTTCAAAATATTTTGGTCTGCATCAGATAAGCTGTGAGGCACTGTATGTAGATCTAAACCACACAAACCAATTCATGGATTTGTAAATCGATTTTTTTATAGTGTTTAAAAGAATGAGCGCATCTTATTTAATTATTTTATTTTTAATAAATAACTATTATTTTGTTATTTAGTTAAAATATATGTATATGATGCTCACAATCTTTCATACTGCATTAGAAGAATTTGATATATCTATATATCCTTATGTATATTTGAAATTGAAAAAACTAAGCGACCAGCTAACATTTTATTTGATATCGTATAATTGTTTGAATTATTTAATTCTATTATATTTTTTAAGTAAATGGAACATTTGATTATGAATAGACTTGTCCGTTTAAAATACAACTATATTTAAAAAGATTAAAGGCTTTTGTTTTCAATTAACCCTACAGAATTGGTACGTAATTGTAATCTTTCATTAATGTCCGTTGTCATTCTTCTGTACCTATTTATTGAATGAGTCACTAATATTTAGACTTGAATATTACTATTACATTTAGGCACTCACATATACATAACATAACATAACATAACATAACATAACATAACATAACATAACATAACATAACATAACATAACATAACATAACATAACATAACATAACATAAACATAACATAACAACAAAATAAAATAACATAACATAACATAACATAACATAACATAACATAACATAACATAACATAACATAACATAACATAACATAACATAACATAACTTAACATAACGTAACATAACATAACATAACGTAACATAACATAACATAACATAACATAACATAACATAACATAACATAACATAACATAACATAAAATAAAATAACATAAAATAAAATAAATAAA